>NW_027205294.1:0-16150 GCF_024711535.1 Dipodomys merriami
TTCATAACATCCTGATAGCAATTTAAAATACTTAATTTAGCAGGAATGTTACTCCCCACCAACTGCCACTGTTAGTATATTTTGCAGGGTTCCCTTCTAGATTTTTCTCTCTGTGTTAGTATCATGTCTAGTCACCACCTGAAATTCTAACTAACATAAGAGCTTTATCATAATTTGACTCATGCGCTTGCTATAAGACCATTTTTGATCATGATTTGACCGGCTACATTCTTAATCTGTCTTCATTTCCTCCCTTACTTGCATTTCCTTCTTTGGAACTAGGGTCACTCGTCAATTTTTTGTCTTTGTTTTAAGAATAACTTCAGAAGCTGGGTGCTGGTGGCTCATGCTTATAATCCTAGCTACCTAGGAGGCTGAGATTCTGAGGATTGTGGTTGGAGGCCAGCCTGGGAAGGAACATCTGTGAGACTCCACCTCCAGTTAACCAGCAAAATGGTGAACTGGGAGCATGACTCAAGTGGCAGTGTGCCAGCTGTGAGCCAGCTAGCTGGCCAAGTAAGAGCCCTGAGTATGAGCTCTGGTACTGGCAGAAAAAAAAAAAAAAAGAAAAAGACAATGCAAGAACGGCAGAAATGATCAGTATATCATTAGTTCCTCCTCTACATATAACAAATAAAGTATCATTTTTCAAATGTAGTCACTTTGAAATAAGAATGTCCATCGGGGCTACAGATACATTCTTGAAAAAAGAAGCCTGTAGCATCTACAGAGAGGCTACATAAAACCATGAGATTACTTTTATTACTTTTATTCTTTTTTTAGTAGCATGTATTAATTGTGCAGAGGGTTTCATTATGATTTTTCCACACATGCCTTGTTCAAATTTACTCCCTCTGTTACTTTCTTTGCCCTCCTTCTATTAAAACAATTGGTCTCATTATTCTCTTTTCATGCACTGTACAATGTAGTTCGATCATAATCATTCCCCACCCTTTCCTCTCCCCCTCCTGCTAGTTCAATCATCTTTAAACGTCCCACCCCTTCCCTCCTCCCATTCTTTACTGGTGTCATTTTTTTGGCTAGTCCTGGAGCTCGAACTCAGGGCCTGGGCACTGTCCTTGAGCTTCTTTTGCTCAAGGCAAGCACTCTACCACTTGGGCCACTTCTGACCTTTTCTGTGTCTGTGGAACTGAGGAATCGAACCCAGGGCTTCATGCATGCTAGACAAGCACTCTACCACTAAGCCACATTCCCAGCCCTGGTGTCATTTTCTCAAAGCTTTAAGTTGTTGTACAAAGGAGTTGCCATTTAACAAAGCAGTTTATGAATACAAGAACTCATTGCTCCCTTCCCTCACTCATCTTGATTTTGTACGATATACATTCATGTCACTTTCCCCTCCAACGATCTGGATTCCACTTAGAAGAGAAGAAAACAAGCAATATTTATATTTCTCAGACTGGCTTATGTCATTTCACACCATGATTTCCAATTTCATCTATTCTTTCTGGGAACAACTGAATTTTATTCCTCTTTATGGCTGGATAATAAATACTGCATTATGTATACATACTACATTTTCTTTCTCTGCTCACCAGTGGATGGGCATCTTGATGGATTCATAGCCTGGCTACGGTAGATAATAGCCAGCAACTACCACGACTATTACCATTATTACTGCTCTAAACATGAGCGTGCGGTAATGAGATTGCTTCTGGAGTGAAAGAGTTCCTCCATTTCTTCTGTAGGTGAAATGGCTCCAGCAACAAGAAGTGAAGCGCAGGGTGAAGAGGCAGGTGCCCAGAGACTCACAGTCCCTTTATTTCAACGACCCCATTTGGTCCAATATGTGGTACCTGGTGAGTTGGGGTGTGGTCTCTCTGCAGGCTGTGTTTTTGAGGGAGGCTGACTTCTCCAGCCGTACTAACTCCTTTACAGGTGCAGTGTAAAGCCTCTCCCCTTTGAATGGTAAATAATTGTGCGTCTTCGCTGACGTACTTGAGAGGTGAGGGAGGGCGGGAGGGATCAGGTAAGGGCAGGGAGGAGATGGAGGGAAGGAGGGAGTGTGGGCAAAACAGTGATAATATTCAGTGTACATATGTGGGAATGGAGCTAGGGAAACGAGGAATGGGTGGAGTTGGGAGAAATGGGGAGAATGATGGAAGGGGTGATGTGGATCAAGATGCCTTGGACCCACAGCTGACACGTTGGATTGAATCCCCTTTGCACCACTACTTAAAGACAATAAAATGATCATTGAAAGAAAGAACGAAAGTCCAGGAAGCTGGGTGCCAGTGATTAGGCCTGTCATCCTAGCTACTCAGGAAGCTGAGGGGTGAGAATCGAGATTCGAAGCTAGCTTGGGCAGACAAATCTGAGACTCTTATCTCCAGCTAGCCAGCAAAAGCAAGAACTAGAGGTGTGGCTCAAGTGGTAGAACACCAGGTTGAGAGAAAAAGCTGGGTGATAGCACAAGCTCTCAGTATACTGGCAAAAAGAAAAGGAAGGAAGGAAGGAAGGAAGGAAGGAAGGAAGGAAGGAAGGAAGGAAGGAAGGCAGGCAGGCAGGCAGACCAGGGAAGGCTGTGTAAGAAAGCAATATGATGGAGCCATAGGCTTGACTCAGTGGTGAAGACCTGTGCTAGACAGAGCACCTGGCAAGTGACAATCACCTAGGATGACAACAAATTCCTGGGTGCAGAGCAGCCAGGGAGCACATGCTCACTGCGCTCCCCCGCCCCGCCCCAAACTCCTGGAGAAAGTCTCTGCTAGGGCAGAGGCTGCCATGGGCTCCCGCGTGCTTACCCAAACACGTGAGCGTTATATGTCACCAGGGTTCACCCCCCGCAGCCTGAGTGTTCTCTGTGCTAACAGCATTGCGGGGACAGGCACGGGCGCTGCCGGTCAGAGATGAACGTCCAGGCGGCGTGGAAGCGGGGCTACACGGGCAAGAATGTCGTGGTGACCATCCTGGACGATGGCATCGAGAGGAATCACCCGGACCTGGCCCCGAACTATGTAAGTCAAATCCCAGAAGTGCCATGCGGTGACAGTCAGCCGTGCACGGCATAAGATAGGTGCACATTGAAGCACCCCTTCTTTGCCCATCTGTCCTTACATCCTGTGAACGTAGGCAGAAAAGAAAATGTCACAGAGAGGGCTGGGGGCCATTCTGCCACCAGTGACTGCCCAAGAGAGCAGATGGCCCACCTCTTTGGGGAGTCACATGAGCATCTAGAAACTTCACGTGGACAATTGCAAGGTTAAAACATGGGCTGAGGGCTCACACCTGTAATCTTGGCTACTCAGGAGGCTGAGATCTGAGAATCGAGGCTCAAAGCCAACTCAGGCAGACTCTTAATCCAATTAACCAACAAAAAGCCGGAAGTGGAGGAATGGCTCAAGTGGTAGAGCACCAGCCTTGAGTGAAGAAGCCAAGTAAAAGCGCACACATACAATACATGAGATGGTTGTTACAATACAGAAACTGTGTGTAGTTATTGTTTATTTTCCAATAGGCCTAAAAAAAAAAAGATAGTTTAACAGGACTATGTGGTCTCTCTCCACTGACCAAGATCTAATTCCCAGGATCCTTCTGCAAGCTATGATGTCAATGGAAATGACTACGACCCATCGCCCCGCTATGATGCCAGCAACGAGAACAAGTAGGTCCCTGAGCCCCACCCCACCCTCACCTCTCTGTTCCTCTCCCTGCAGCATGGCAGCCATTGAGTTCCCACAGAGGCGTGGGACAGGTGCCAGACTAGGGTCCTGTTCCACCTGCCTGAGGCCATTGGGAACTTAGCTCAGGTTTGGAAACGTTTCAGGCATTTTGGGGGCTCTGGCGGAGTTTGCCTCTTTCTCTAGGGTTGTCATCTCTGGTGATCGGCTAGAAATGGATCGTGTTGTAGGCATTGTTCTCCTCCCCTATCTTGTTGGAATGTTTTTTTAAACGGCCTTTACCTTGCTCAGGGCTGATGGCTCACACCTGTCATCCTAGCTGCTCAGCAGGCTGAGATCTGAGGATCGAGGCTGAGCACCATCACCAGCCAGGAAAGTCTGTGAAATTCCGATCTCTAATGAACCGCCAAAAAGCCAGAAGTGGAGCTGTGGCTCAAATGGTAGCATGACAGTCTAGAGCAAAAAAACCCCCAAAACCTAAGGACAACCCCCAGACCCTGAGTTCAAGCCCCAGTACTGACACTTAAAAATCAACAAATCGAAGAAAGCTTCCCCTCAAGCCTCCCTGTTCTATGCCCGGTCCCTGCAGAGCTGCAGACACCCAGGCTTCGGGCTGCTTTCCCTAACTCACATCCCAAGGTGCCCTTCATGCCCAGCAGTGAGGACGCCTGGGGCCCAGGGGCCTGTGTCCCGCTCACACATCCAGGGGCAGAGACATGTGATCCACGGTCCAGGGGCGGTGATCCTTGAAGGGCAGGGCAGGATTGAATCCCTGCACAAGCCATGGCGCTGTGTGGCACCCACCCCCTCCCCCCCAGAGCAAGCGTGGCCTTGGGGCTGTGAACGCCCAGAGAAGGAAGGGTGACTTCCCTCCCCTGGCCTTTGTTAGCCGCTGCTCTAAATGTGAATCCACAACTTTCGCCCCCGGTGGACTGTGCTCAAAGATGGACTGCCTAGAGTCCGCTCTGCCTTGACCTGTGCTGGAGGAACTGGCCTTGTGTGGCGTTTCAGAGTATGAGGTCATTATTGAGGAAAGCAATTATTTTTCTTTGGTAATTTCTTTATCATACATCAGCAGCTATTGAGTGTTCAACTTTGTGTGTGTGTGTGTGTGTGTGTGTGTGTGTGTGTGTGTGTGTGTGTGTGTGTGTGTGTTGCACTGAGACTTGAACTCAGGGTCTGGGCGCTGCCCCTAAGCTTTTTTCCCAAGGTTAGTGCTCTGCCACTTGAGCCACACCTCTCCACTCCTGGCTTTTTCGGTGATGCATTGGAGATAAGAGTCTCATGGGCTTCACCTGCCCACACTGGCTTTGAACTGCAGTCCTCAGATCTCAGTTTCCTGAGTAGCTAGGATGACAGGCATGAGCCACCAGCACCTGGCAAGTATTTAACTTACAGGCATCTTCCTTGTGGGTTCCTTGGGGGATAGAAATGCCTGGTCCTGGCGTGGTGCCATGAGCACCCAAAACAGAAGTATGGTTTGTGCCACATGATGTTAGTGACAAGAGGGACAGAGCCTAGGCAGCTCCAGGCACAGCACAGCAGTGACCTGATGACAGCTTCTAGGAGGCAGAATCGGGCTACGGGCACAGGAGCCCCAGACTGACTGGGGTGAGGGTTCGCAGCTCGGCATCGCCTGAGTGAGCCGGCCTTCTGCACCAGGCAGACAGGGCCCCGCAAAGCATGCTGGGTGCTCCCACAGCCATGGATGATGCTCAGGAGATGCAGAAGCTGCACCAGCATCCCCCCCCCCCTCACAGAACTGAGCAGTGCGTGGAGTTATGTATGGGCAGGTGCAGACCTGGGGCTTCATTTTCTCTTCTTGTTTTGACCCACCTTTTTTTTCTTTTTCAGACATGGCACTCGTTGTGCGGGAGAAGTCGCTGCTTCAGCCAACAACTCTTACTGCATCGTGGGCATAGCATATAATGCTAAAATAGGAGGTAAGCGTGAAGCTGGGAGCCCAGGGCTGCCCCCCCCCCCAGCGCAGGGCTCAGGCTCTGCAGCCTCTGCGACCCTTTGACCGTAGCCATAGCTGTAGCTCTGACCAGAAGCAGTGAAGTCAGCTGTGCCGAAGCCCAGGCGGCCAGCGCAGAGGCCCAGGCCTCGACCTGGTGCAGTGGATCCCTGTCTTGTCGGAAGACCCAGCTCAAATGCCATCAGCTGGGAGCCCTCTGTCACTCGCAAGGCCTGGCCAGCCCAAGGCAGCTGCTCACCTGCTCGGCCATCAGTCTGTCTTTTCTGCTGTGGTCCTCTCCCACGCCACGCCTTTGATGGCCCTCTGTCAGTTCCCAGACAATCTTGTCTTGGGACCGTGGTTTCTCCTACTGACTCCCCTCAAGCCTGCAGACCCACTTCTCCTGCCTCTGTCCCAGGCTTGGCATTACCCAAATGCCATTTGTCAGAGTGCCCTCCACAGTGCGGCTCTCAGGACTGGCTGGCTGGTATAGCCAGGTAAGGTGGCAAGGTGAAGACGGTGAAGGAGACGACAAAGAACAGCCCACGGACACTGTGTGAGAAATACAGCTCGTTACTAAATAGCAGAGGGCTGGTGCAGAATTGTGGACGTAAAGTTAAAGAATCTGGAGCAGGGGGTGGCTGGGAAGGTGGCTCAGTGGTAGAGCACTTGCCATGCCTGAATGAGGCCCTGGTTTGATTCCTCAGCACCCCATAAGCAAAAAGAAAAAAGCGGGAAGTGGTGCTGTGGCTCAAGTGGTAGAGTGCTAGCCTTGAGCTGAAGAGCTGAGGGACAGCGCCCAGGTCCAGAGTTCAGGCCCCATGACTGGACCCCCCCCCCCAAAAAAAAAAAGAATCTGGGGGGGGAAACCTGCAGGCAGGGCTTAAAATAGGAACTTTTTGAAGTTAATGCATTGAAGATCTTTTTGTTGTTGTTGTTTATGGTTGTACTGGTATTGAGCCCAGGGCCTTACAGTCTCACTTGGATTTTTTGCTCAAGGCTAACGCTCTACCACTTGAGTCATACCTCCAATACTGGCTTTATTGAATGGTTAAGGTGGAGATAAGAGTCACATGGACTTTCCTGTCTGAGCTTGCTTTGAACTGCCATCCTCAGATCTCAGCCTCCTGAATAACTAGGATGATGGGTGGGAGCCACCGGCTCCTGGCTTAAAGCCTAGAGAGATCTTTAAAGACAACCCAGGAAGCCCCTGAGTCCTCTTCCTCCCCCCCTTGTGGCTCACCCCAATAAAACAGCTGAGCAAGTGTGCAAGGTCCTGAGTTCAGTTCCCAGTACTGGCCAGCCCAAGCAGCAAAGTGGGAGACTCTTATCTACAATTAACCACCAGAATATAGGAAGTAGGAGTTATGGTTCAAAGTGGTAGAGTGCCAGCCTTGAGCAAAAGAATACAAGGACAGTACCCAGGTCCTGAATTCAAGCCCCATTACCAACCCAAACAAACAAACCAAATCTGAACCTGCTATTCTAGGACTTCTTGGGCAAGCGATAGGTGGTCAAATGCTTATTTGTGAAGAACAGGAGGCTAGGAGACATCCAAACTCTGGGAAAGCATGTGGCCAGAATGATTTCCCAACACTGTTTGCCATGCTTTTCATCTTCAAAAAAGCCAGAGGGAGGTGTGTGAGAAAGGGAGCATTCACGTATTTAGGATTTTTGTGCCTGTGCTGGTCCTAGGGTGTGGTACTCTACCCCTTGAACCACACCTTTACTTCTGGCTTTTTGGTAGTTGATTGGAGATAAGAGTCTTTTGGACTTTCCTTCCTAGGCTGGCTGTGAACCACAACCCTCCAATCTCAGCCCCTTTAGTAGCTAGGATTATAGGCAGGAGCCACCAGTGCCCGGCAATGTGTTTAGATGTTAATAAGCAGCTATTTCCCCCAGCACTGACCAGCGGCCAGCAGAGAGTGGGTAAATATTTTCAGTAAAAACCTGCTGCTCCAACATTAGCGTCAAATGCGAGCGGCTCTTGGGAAATGCCAAAGAGAAGAAAAACAGTAGTCATTTCTTTAATGAAAAAAGAAAGCTCCATTTACTATAAATTGCTGGGGACAAAAATCATCTGGACAAGTCACGTAGATGGCAAATTAACTCCCTGTTGTTTCGCGCACTTACGGATTGCTTCGCTGCCTGCTGGGTTCAGAGCTCACAGAGGGCTAGAGAAACGGGGCCGCTCTGTTCTGAGGACCTGGCTCTGGGCAAGGGCTGTGGGACCGTGAAGGAAGGGCGAGGGGGCTTCCTTAGGTCTGAGCACTTTGTGGTTGAGTAGACAAGTCAGAACGTTGCTGGGACTCAGTCTCCCAATAGATAATTACAGGCGCCGCAGAAGTTCAATCAGAAGATGGTTTGACTGACTTTCAATACTACATGCATTCCTATTGAATTACCCAAACACACACCACACATGTATGTGTGTTTATACATATAGTTGTGTTTAGACAATTTAATATATAATATAAATAATATATGTATATAGCAATATATTATATATGTATGTGTGTGTGTATGTGTGTGTATGGGTATGCTAGTACTAGGGCTTGAACTCAGGAACTCAGGGCCTTGTTCACCTGGCTTTCAAGGCTGGCACTCTGCCACCTGAGCCACAGCTCCACTCCTGGCTTTTTGGTGGTTAGTTGGAGGTAAGAGTCTCACAGATTTGCCTCAAACAATAATCCTCAGATCTCAGTCTCCTGCTTAGCTAGGATTATAAGCAGGAACCACTAGTACACAGCTACCCAATAATCTTTTTTTAAAAAACTTGTTAGAATAAAGGTGATGTACAGAGGGGTCACAGTTACAAAGCCAGGTAGAGAGTGCAATGTCACCCCTGCCCTCACTCTCTCCGTTTTTCTCTCCTGTCTCCCCCCCACAAGTTGTAGAGTTCATTTTCAACATAGTCTAGTGACTATCACTGCCCAATAATCTTTTAAGTACTCTGTGAGAATTTGCTGAAATAAATGATTCGAGAAGTCTCCTGATAAAGGTAAAATAAAGCAAAATAAATACAATAAAAATAAAGGTCCCCCTAGGGACCTGCCACTCCTTCTCCCCCAGTTTCTAAGCCACAGGATCGTCTAGGGCCAGACAAGCCTAACACGTGCAGTCTCTGAGGAAGCTCATCCTCAAAGAAATGGGAAGTTCCGTGGCACAGGCCTAGAAGCCCAGTAATTTGGGAGATGGGGAGATGGTGAAGGGAGGCTCATGGCTGGAGGCCAGCTTGGGGTGGGGTAGGGAAGTAAGCTAGTAAAAACCCTATGTAGAAGAAAAAAACGTGAGCCAAGTGTGGTGGTCCAAGGTTACAATCCCAGCTAGCTACATGGGAAATGTAGATGGGAAGATTACAGCCTAAGACCACTCCACCCCTTCCGCTCCCTAGCTACAATGGAAGACTCTATCTGAAAAATAACTAAAGGAAAAACAAGGCTGGAAGCCACGGCTCAAGTTGTGGAGCTCTGCCTAAGCCAGTGTGAAGCCCTGACTTGAAAACCAAGTACCACCAGAGAAAAAAAGAAGAAAATAAAAAAAGAGGAATAGGAAAAATAAGCAAACACATGCCCCCGCCCCCCAGGAGTCGGTCACCCTGCCCTAACCAGCCTGAGGAGGAGGAGGGCAGGAGAGACACACGACGCACCCACCCTTGCTTATTGAGAAATAATGGGTTTTGCCTTCAGCAAATCAATGGCGATGCCAGAGCCACGAAGAACAGTTCACGGGATCCAATCTCAGCTTCCGGTCTATGACTTGTTCTGCTCACTAATCCCGAATTTAATGAATCCACAGAGAGTTGTTTGCACAAGACAAGTGCATTCTGCTGTATGAATTTGTTTTTGTTTTTAAATTCTGGCCGGGCACCCATGCCTTATGCCTGTACCACCAGAATCCTAGCTACTCAGGAGGCTGAGATCTGAGGATCATGGTTTGAAGCCAGCCTGAGCAGGAAAGTCCATGAGACTTATCTCCAATGAGTCATTCAAAAAAATAAACTGACAAAAAAAACAAAGCTGGAAGTGGAGCTGTGGCTCAAGTGGTAAAGCACCAGCCTTGAGCAGAAAAGTTCAGAGACAATGCCAAGGCTCTGAGTTCAAGCCATAGGACTGGCGTGAAAAAAATTTTTTTTAATCTGACAATTCTTATTACCCACTCAAGACAGTAAACAGGGCAGTCTCTAGCTCTAACTATGCCCCATGCCACTACCTTGTTTGAGTGGACTGGTACTGGGTGGCGTCTGGCCAAGTCTTTCTTGGCTTCCTGCACTAGCCTTCATCTCCATCAGGTACAAAATGCAGCTGTAGCCAATGATGTGCCACCAAGGTGTGGGCGTGGCCATCACACCCTGGCCAATGAGAGGTGGCCCACCTCAGGTGGGGTCGAGTTCATTGGGTTTTCTGACTCTGTGTGTGTGTGTGTGTGTGTGTGTGTGTGTGTGTGTGTGTGTGTGTGTGTGTGTGTGTGTGTGTGTGTGTGTGTGTGTGTGTGTGTGTGTGTGTGTGTGAACTCAGAGTCTGCTCTTCCTTGGTATCTTCACTCATGGCTGGTGTTTTACCACTTGAGCCATACCTCTACTTCAAGCTTTCTGCTGGTGAATTGGAGCTGAGAGTCACTACGATTTCTCTGCCTGGGCTGGCTTGGAATCATTATCCTCAGATCTTTCAGCCTCCTGAAAGATCATGCTTGAGCCACTGGTACCTAGGACTTCTTGGTCTTCTCTACTCTGAAGCTTTGGCATTTAGGGCGTTTGCTCACCCTGAAGAGATTGTCTCTTCTGGCAATAGCCGATTCCTAGGGATAGTAAAGGAGTCACGTAAGAGTGAGTCCTGTGCAAAGCAATCAGTGCAGAGTCCACACTGCCAGCTACTTCCTGTAATGGACTCTCCTGACCACCAGTCCTCTGGCCTCTGGGGCCCAGCATCAGATGACCTCGTGCCTAATCTGTAGATCCTGCTGAATATTCCCAACCAGGCAGGCTCCAGCCTGGTCAGCCCGCCTTGCCCAAGGAAGTCACAACAAAACTCCATGTTTCCCCTCCATCCTGTCCTCCTGGCCCCCTCCCAGAACTTCCCATGAGGCCTTGCGAGGTGTCCTGTGCCCTGCCCTCTGGGGACGAGTGAGTCACCAGTGGCCCTGTCTCCTCCTCACAAAGCCAGAGAAACCTAAACAAGAACGAAAACCACGCTGCTCTCCCACAGTCAGATTTATTTCCAAATCATAAAGACCAGCAGATGCTGAGACCGACTCTGTCATGCTCTCTACACGTGGGAAGAGGGCCAGGGCCAAAGATGAGCTCCCCAGGGGCTGAGCCACTCTGAGCTGGCAGAATGGACCATGGCAGAATGGCCTGCTATGGTCAGAGGGAGCACGTGCCCCTCTGTTCACCCCCATGTGCAGGAGGTACCCCCTGAGGGAGTATGGGGCTGAGATGGAAGAAGCCAGGGAAGTAAGACTTCACCCTGCCCTGAAGAACCCCAGAGACAAAGCTCCCCACTGCAGTGGTACATGGGCATCTCAGGGGCCCCGGCCCGAGCGGCCAGAGGCATGGAGGAGCTAGCTTCACCTGCCCTTGCGGGGAGGAGCTGCAGCAAGGAAGCTTGGGGTATGGGACATAGCCCCCCAAGGCCCAATAAAGGGGCTGTGGCTGTTTCTCATCTACTTCCTGATGGCTCTGGCAGAGCCATGGGGTGCTTAGGCCCAGTGGGCAAATCCTTTGATGAGAATGTGTGTGGGGGGGATAAAAGAGGGAGGCACTGGTTCCTAATACCAAGCCAATCTCCCCTCCCCCCAAAAAATTAACTTCCAGTGCATTTGAAATGTGCTGGAGACCTTTGAAGATTAATCTAGAGCTTAAACGGTTCTCTTAAAACACTCACCAGCTTAAACTGCTTAATGGAATCACTAATGAGACTGAATTCTGTGACTCCAAATTAACATAATTAATCACTGTGTGCTGCGGATTAATTTGGCTGTTATGTACTTAACAGTTCCATGCTTGTGGAAGGAAAAGAACATGATTCCGTTCCCCAATCCAAATATGGAGCAAACAAAAAAACAAAAAAAAAACAACCAACAGAAATTTGGTCAGGGCTGTTTACTTTTCTTCCCAGAAACAGCTTGAGATGCAGGATGCACATGCAGATGCAGGGTAAGAAAACAGCTGGGAAAATGCAAGATGAGAAAACAGCCTGGGAGGATTCAGGATGAGTACACAGCTAGGGGAGGGAGACTCAGGATGAGTACATATCCTGGGAGGACTCAGGATGAGTATACAACCCGGGAAGACTCAGGATGAGTATACAGCCAGGGGAGACTCAGGATGAGTATACAGCCTGGGAGGACTCAGGATTAGTATAGCAACTGGCTGGGTGGTAGCTGGCCCCACAACTGACCCCTCCCCCCAAAAAAGTCACAAGACTTTCCTGCCTCACTGGCTTCAAATCACAATCTTCATATCTCAGCCTCTTGAGTAGCTGGGATTACAGGTGTGAGCCACTGGAGCCTGGCATAACATCATGGTACTAGAGGGAGACTTTGCATCTTCTTCTGGAAGCAGTGCTTTTTCCTTTGTTGTTGCTATGCAACGGGAGCATCTCACGGTGTGGCCTGTAGTATCGTTTCTGGTCTTGCACACCAGCCAGCACAGAGGAGCGTGCTTCCTGAAATGACTTGGGAGGAGCCCCATGGCTCAGTGTGACCCAGCCCATAGTGGACATAGGGATCCAGGTACTGACCAATGCCCCCCCCCCCCCCCCCGTGTGCTTTTAGGCATCCGCATGCTGGATGGCGACGTCACCGACGTGGTGGAAGCCAAGTCACTGGGCATCAAACCCAACTACATCGACATCTACAGCTCCAGCTGGGGGCCGGATGACGATGGGAAGACGGTGGACGGGCCCGGCCGACTGGCCAAACAGGCTTTCGAGTATGGCATTAAAAAGGTGGGAGTTACAGGAGAGCTCCTGGGGCGGGGGACAGGGAGAGACAGGAGGAACAGCTAAGAATCCAGGAGAACCAGCCACAGGGGGAAGCAGGCCTGGCCAGGGCTTCCTTCAGTACTCTGGGGAGCCTTGAGCCACCAGGGCTCAGGAGAGCAACAGTGGATCAGCTGGGGCAGAAGGTGTCACGCTTTCCTGGGAGGGGCAGCTTGGGATCCGCCCACCCAGCCCTCTGTGTTGGAATTCTTTTTATTTTATTTGCCAGTCCTGGGGCTTGAACTCAAGGCCTGGCTGCTGTCCCTGAGCTTTTTTTTTTGCTCGAGGCCAGCACTCTACCACTTTGAACCACAGAATCATTTCTGGTTTTCTGGTGGTTCCTTGGAGATAAGAGTCTCACAGCCTGCTCTGGCCAAGCTGGCTTCGAACCTGGATCCTCCTATCTCAGCCTCCTGAGTGACTTGGATTACAGGCATGAGCCACCAGTGCCTGGCTTGGAGCAATTATGTGGGTCCATCACAAGTGTTTGCTAACCCAGTATCCTGCAGGAAGCCAGGATCTGAGCCCCAAGCCCAGCTCCACCAGCAAGCCTCCCAATCTGGATTATTTAGATAGTACTTTTACCACATGCAAGAGGCTGGGGAAGGTTGGTAGGCGCCTCTCATCCATTCTGGATCGTGCGGCTTCGAGAGGCTGGAGGCTGAGACGGGATAAGTGGAAATGGACCATTTTCACACGCAGGGTGGCAAGGTAGAGTTGAGTGAGGACAGCTTCTTGGAGCGAGCAGACAAAGCTGTGGTGGCCCAGGGAGACACAGCTGGCTGAGGAGTGTTGGCAGGGAGGAGTTTCCACAGGAAGCCCAGGTGTTCTCTGAAGGACGGAGAGGAAGGGTTTGGGGGAGTCACGCGGCACGTGATATGATTTAAAACAGTTTGTGGAGGAGGGAGGGGCGAGGAGGGAAGGAGCAGAGGGGAGGAGAGGAGAGCAGACCGCAGACAGCACACACTTGGGACACTGGACCACTTTTTAAAAATCTCTGGGTCTCCAGGGAAGACACTGGGTGGCCTCCACTTGGCCGCTGGCCACCTGAGCTGGGCCGTGTGCAGGGCTGCGGGCTAGAGCAGGGCAGCACTGGCAGATTCAGGCCCCACCCTGGCCATCCGTCAGGGGCTGCGGAATAAATAAACCACATCTCTCCAGGACTCCACGACCTCTCCCCCACCCCCCATCGCTTGGGGGGTCACTTGATGACAAGTGAAGCATCTTAAAAATTAAGCTGAACTGCAGCTTCCGAGAGGGTAGCATAAGTTAGAGATTGCATTGTCATACAAAATGTAGCGTGTTGAATGGTGTCGATGAGGAACTCCTGGCTTTCCTAGGAGGTGATTTCTAAGGATGAGAAAGAGAGAGTTTAGGATTAGGGGTGTTACTTCCAGGAAGGGAAAAGGAATTATGGGTCATCCACTAAGGTTTGTGTAGATGGAACCCAGACAAGACTGAAAGCTTGAAACTGGGCACTGATACTCATACCTATAGTCCTAGCTTTTCAGGAGGTTTGAGATCTGAGGATCCCAGTTCAAAGCCAACCAGGGCAGAAAAGGTCACGAGTCTCAAACCAGCAAAAAGCCAGAAGTGGAGCTGTGGCTCAAGTGGTAGAGCATCTACCTTGAGCAGAAAAAAAGTATGAGGCCCTGAGTTTCAGGCCCAATACACACACACACACACACTCTCTCTCTCTCTCTCTCTCTCTCTCTCACACACACACACACACACACACACACACACGCTCTAAGCTTCAGAGAAAGGAACCTGGATTCCGATCAGCATCAGCTTCGTCCAGCTGTCAGGAAAGAAGAGACTTGGGCTCCCCTTTGTTGTCCCTTAAAATACTGAGGTCATTTAATTATTTTTTTTCAGTCTCTCTGAAGTGAAATATGTCACCCAGGGAGCCTGAAATCACAACTGTCTAAAAGCTGTCATGGAAAATCCTCCCAGAAATGGGATGGTCCTAAACCAAAGCTGACATTTCTCCTGTTTTTCCTCTGTGCTGCTCCATTTGTCACCTGAGGTCCTTTTTTTTTTTTTTTTTTCTGTAAAATCTGGCTCCGGCTTTGGCAGATGGCGTGGCCTAGTGGCAGAGGACTTTAGTAGCCCTAATTTGGCCCCGCGATCTGTTTGAGATGGGTCCTGATGAAGTGTCACACCTCGTGTGACTTGTCATTCATCGCTGTGGCTTAGCAACCCTGTCCCATCCCGATGGTGGCAGCCATTGCTGGCCCCCCACTACGGTGCTTCTGAGCCCCATCTGGTCGAGCTAGAATTGTGGCTTTACTCAACAGAAATAATACATTGCCAGGAGCAGGTGGCTCACGCCTGTCATCCTAGCTAACTCTGGAGGCTGAGATCTGGAGATCACAGTTCAAAGCCAGCTCGGGCAGGACAAATGTAAGAACTAGCACAAAGCCAGAGTTGGAGCAGTGGCTCAAGTGGTAACAGCTGACTGATCCATGACTGTAAACCTGCTGGGTTCCAGGCTGCTTTGTTACAGGATTTTCAGATGACTAAGCACATGCCCATTCAAGCTCGGTGGGGGCAGTTTGAAGCCATTCTCTGTCCACTGGGACCATAAGATTACAGTTCCACTTGGCAAACGACAACACCTTCTAGATGTTTTGAGTGAGATGAGACTTGCAGTGTCTCCAAGATGCTTTTCGGGTAGAATAAAGATAGGCTGTGATGGGTTTAGATGCTTTTTATTTGGACTTTCATTCCTTTAAACTGGCCTCTGATTAATCTTTTCCAATGGGTAATTATGGCTTTCCTTTGCTTAATGATGGGGCCATGTTCTGAGAAATGCATGGCTAGACGATTTCATCATTTCCTGAAGATCCCAGGGTGTACTTGGGCATACCTGGATACCGGAGGCTCTGTATACTTAGCTTCTGCACATCTGGATGGGCTAGGACCTTCTATGCATGGTCCAAGCATCCTTATGCATGTATGACCACAATCTCTCTCTTTCCCTCCTCCCCCTCTCTCTCTCACACACACTCTCCTAGCCCACTTCTATGGCCTTTGTGGAGAGCACTTGGCTACTGGGACCAGTCCACCCTGGAGATACAGGCAGCA
Source organism: Dipodomys merriami (assembly GCF_024711535.1). Taxonomy (NCBI): domain Eukaryota; kingdom Metazoa; phylum Chordata; class Mammalia; order Rodentia; family Heteromyidae; genus Dipodomys; species Dipodomys merriami. The sequence goes on from NW_027205294.1 coordinate 15,669, forward strand.
GAATGAAGCAGCTAGAAGCAGCAGGGCTGGGTGGGCACCTGTGGGCTCTGACTGGAGCCCCTTTAGTTTGCCAAGTAGAGTGTGATGGAGCTGTTGGAGCAGCTCTGTCCACTCAGCCAAGGGCAGACTTGAACTTCAAGGGTGAAGATAAGACATCCAGTCCTGTGTAAGGCTACAAGATTACCAAGTGAAACAAACATGGGCTGGCGCTGACAATCTCATGGCTGTCCCCTGATCCATGGTGGCAGCACCCCAGGGAACTCTAATGGGACCCTGTGGACAGCCACCAGTGTGGTGGACCTGAATTTATTTACCCCGTAGTTACAGCCTCGTCTTTTTGCAAAGTTAGCTTGCTGTCTGGGAAGGCTACACCTTGTTAGCTGTTTTCAGGAAAATTCCCTTTTCCTTCCCCACAAGACCAGCAACTTCACTCAGAAAGATTAAAGTTGCAAATCCTACCGCCATCTGTCATCTTGGCATTG
>NW_027205295.1:0-16147 GCF_024711535.1 Dipodomys merriami
ACCTAGGTGAAATCTTTCCTCAATACATCTTCATTTCCCTCTACACATTTAAAATCACACACACACACACACACACACACACACACACACACACACACACACACTTACATGGTTATATTTGTCTATATAATTATGTAAAATACATATCATACACACTTGCGTCTGAATTTTGTCCATCTTTTGGTTTTATAGGTAGTACAATATATCCAGGGTTTGGCTCATACTTGTAATTTCAGCTGCTCATGAAGGTGGGATCTGAAGATCACAGTTTGATGCCAACCCAAGGAAACAAATCCTCAAGATTCTTATTTCAATTAAGTAGCAAAAACCAGAAGTGGAAATCTGACTTAAATGACACAGTGATTGCATTGAACAAAATAATCTAAGCAAGATACCAGACCTCCATTCAAGCCTACGTACTGGCCCACTAGCACTCCAAAAGCCAAAATCCCCAAAAGACCAAACCAAAAATATGTCAAAATATTTTATAATTTTTGAAGCAAAATCCAATGAGGCAACGTAGTTTGTTGAAGATTTGGTGGTAAAATGTTGAAAAACCCCAAATTCCACATGTGTTTAAATGATTCAACAGACAAGCAACCAAGTAAAAATTTCCCAATAATGTTCCTTAGTATCCACTGGGACCCTTGACAAAGATTTTTTTCTATGCTTTTCAAAAAATCAGTTATTTTTCAGTAGTATAAATATTATAAGTTATAGAAGTTTTTTAAAGTTCCAAAGTGAATTGAATGTAAAACAAAAAGCACTTAATATTACCAGTTTCTATGACTCTGGTAGAAAACCTGTAATACTGTGGCCTTTATGAAGGAGGAGAGGGAAGACTGGTCATGAAATGTTGGGAAGAAGAGTTTCCAATTGACTGTTTGAAACCCAATCTTCTGCCCCCCACCCCAACAGGCAGAGGCTTGAACTCAGGGATTAGGTGCTGTCTTGAGCTTCTTCTGCTCAAAGCTAGCATTCTACCACCTGAGTCATGGCACCACTTCTAGCCTTTTCTGAGAAGTTTGTTAGAGTTGAGAGACTTATGAACTTTTATGTTTGGGATTGACTTCACATCTCAGTCTCCTGAGTAGCTAGGATTATAGTTGTTAGCTTCCCATGCCTGGCTTACATTCCACACTATTGAACACATAAAATTCAATTAGGAGGCTAAGATCTGGAGAATGGTGATTCAAAGCCAGGCCAGGCAGAAAAGTCTGCAACTCCATCTTCAACAAGCAAAGAGCTGGACTTGAGCAGTGGTTCAAGTAAGGTGAGTATGAGACCCTGATTTCAAATACCATTATGGGCAAAAACATAACAAAATAAAGCAATGCCCCAAATTAAAATAATAAAATTGCTCAATACCAAAATAATGGTCATTAAATAATGGTTTGAAAAGTAGAAAACAAATACACCCCTCCATAAATCCACATATAAAAATCTTCCAGCCAGATACCGGTGGCTCAAGCCTGCAATCCTAGCTACTCAAGAGGTTGAGATCTGAGGATCATGGTTCAAAGCCAGCCCAGGCAGGAAAGTCCCTGAGACTCTTATCTCAATAAACTACTCAGAAAACCAGAAGTGGCACTGTGGCTCAAGTAGTAGAGTGCTAGCCTTGAGCTGAAGAATGAGGGACGGTGCTTAGGCCCAGAATTAAAGTCCCATGACTGACAAAACAAAAAACAAAATCCAAAAAACAAAAAACAATAAACAAAAAAGAAACTTCCACAAAATATTTGAAATGGGTGAATTTTCAATAAGGAAACAACATTTTTCTTTCTGTTTTTTTCTTGCAACAGCAAAAGAGATGGTTTATTGTACATGTGTCACACTTGGCCACAACTATGAACAGAACTAGTCCAGAATGTCACAGGTCTGGGGCACAGGATCATCAGGGGATGCTTGGTTATGAGCAAGGTGTGTCTTTCAGAGATGATCTTGGCAATGAAAGTTCTGGATCCACTGGGAAATCACAGCGGCATGCAGTCCAACATCTCAGCGTCCCAGCCTATGGCATTCCTTATTCCTCCTGCTCCTCTGGCCTTGATGGGTGCACAAACTGGTTTACTTAGACCTCTGCCTCATCTTTCTTCTTTTGCCCTTCAGCCTGCGCATTCGCTTCCTCTACTTGGCTCTCATGGTGCTGTTTTTTCTAGGAAGATGGTGCTAAGGCAAAGAGCAGGAAACAACATTTTTCTACCTAAAGATGTCTGTGGGGTTAACAGTGGAAGAAATAGATTTATTACCAGATATTTAGACCAACATGCCAATTCTGACATATCTATGATGATAGAGACTAGCTTTAGAATGATAAAAATAAACCAAAGGACTACATCCCAAAGTACTGGACAAGGCTAACAAAGCAGAGTAGGGCATCAGGGTATAGGGTAAGAGCTATGTAGAAAAACTAGTTGTTCCTACAATGAAAAGTATTACCAGGCCTAGCAATTCAAGTTCGCCATACCAAGTAGATTTTGAAAAATAGTCTGTTACTTATTATATTAAAGAAAAATTTAAACTTGTAGGCTCTTCAACTTTATATCAAACAACCTAAACTTTGCTCAGGGGACATGGTACTTAATATTTGGATCATCAAGTGCCAATTCCAAATTTAATTATACAAATAATAACTCTACTAATAGAGAATGTTAATGGTTTCTTACAGATGGAGCTGAAGGTAAAACTGCTAAGACTTTTCCCACGTAAGAGACTATTCTTATTACACCTCTTCCCATGGTCTTCCAACTGCCTCAGTTCATTCATTTTTTTTTTAACCAAACTCGAATATTTCCACTTTATTCACCCAGATGTCCTTTTAACACTTCAAAGGCTGTTTTTGAGAAATAATAAAATTTTCAAAAGCACAAAAAATGCCACCCAAGTTAAGAAGTTTTGAGATCAAGCAGATGAAAGGGAAAATTTGAGTAAGGAGCGAGTTTAGTGTCCTAGCCATGACAAAATCCTAAGAGTTAGTGAGTGAACACATGACTCTGCACATATCCACAGAGTTGAGGTCACATGATGATTCTGGCTCCTGGTCCTCCTCTTTGCTTTCCTGGTCTGACACACCATTCTCTGGGATGCTGAGCTCTTCTTTAGGCTTTCTTCATTCCCCTCCAGTAACTCCTGCTTTATAGGCTTGCACAAGATAGACTTTTTCTTCATTTTGATATTTGGTTTAGGTTGAGAAAGCTATTTTTTCTCCAATTCAATGCTGTTTGCCTATAAAAATCACAATAAGAAAAACCCAACTAAGACAAGCATCCTTGGTTAAAGGCATTCTAGGTTGTAATCTCTGAACTTTTAGGGCCTACTTTACTCTTGGCTTTGACTGTCTTTTGTCTTCCTTCTCAATCAAACTCTCCCCATCCCCACTGCTAGGACTTGAACTCAGGGCTTAGAATCTGTTCTTGTTTGCTTTTTTTCCCCCTCAAGGTTAGTGATTTTCCACTTGAGCTGCAGTTCCACTTCCATCTTTTTGGTGATTAATTGGAGATAACTAAACCATGATGCTCAGATCTCAGCCTTCTGAGTAGCTAGGATTACTCAATGAATTTTCAGGAAGAGGCATCATGATGTTATGGGATTTCATGAAGTCATAAATATGATGATACCCAAAACCTTGAACAAGGACATTCTCAACTTCACCCCAGCATAACCATTGAAGTGAGGGATTTTAAACACTTATACATTAGTACTGCTCATACTCCCCTCAGACTTCAGGATCACACATCACTTTTGACTATCAAGCCTCACTGGTTACCTGGAACTCCCAACAACAGTTTCTGCTTTCCTTTTACTTGGAGACCTGAAACTTGAAGATTAGGATTTACTTTGTTCAATTTTGAGTCTCCTCGGTATTTTTCTTCAATTTTTGTTAATCAGTTTTAACTTGAAGTGATACTCTGCTAAGATCAAGGCAACCTAAGACATAGCATATCATTTTTAATTGTCTCTTTGCTTAGTTTACTTTAATCAAAGGATTAAGAAATCTATTATAAGGTTTTTGGTGGGGGTAGCATTGTGAAGGGAAGGGCAAATGGACAAATGTGGTGGAAGTACTTTATGTGCTCCTACAAAAGTAAACAATGAAGGTGGGGGAAAGTGGCTCACAACTTTAATCCTATCTATTCAGAAGGTTGTAAGCAGGAAAAATCAGTGAGTCTTATCTCCAAAAAACTACCAAAAGGCCGGGCGCTGGTGGCTCACGCCTGTAATCCTAGCTACTCAGGAGGCTGAGATCTGAGGATCGCGGTTCAAAGCCAGCCCGGGCAGGAGAGACCGTGAGACTCCTATCTCCAATAAAAACCACCAGAAAACCGGAAGTGGCGCTGTAGCTCAAGTGGTAGAGCGCTCGCCTTGAGCTGAAGAGCTGAGGGACAGCGCCCAGGCCCAGAGTTCAAGCCCCACGACCGACAAAAAAAAAAAAAAAAAAAAAAAAACTACCAAAAGAAAGGAAATGGGTTGTAGCTCATGTGGTAGCATGCTAAGATTAAGCAAAAGGAGCATAGATATGGTACTCAAGCCCCGAGTTCAAGACCTAGAATAAGCACAAAACAAACTAACAAAACCTGCTGAAATTGCTTTAAGAAGGGTCTATGAGAGAAAAATGGTTAGGGTAGATTTGATTTGGGAACATTTGGTATCTGTCACAGTATATGCGAATAGATCCACTATAGGTTGCTGTGGAAATATTATTCCTTGTTCCATTATGAGCTATTTGGATTCACTATTTCAGTGTGAAGTGATATTTCTTGAGAGAAAATTGTCAGTTTGGAGCCCAGCACTGCTGGATCATGCCTATAGCCTTAGCTGCTCAGGAGGTGGAGATCTGAAGACCAATGTTTGAAGCCAGCCCATGAAAGAAAGTCCATGAGACTCATCTCCAAAAAACTACTAAAACACTCCTGGAAGTGGTGCTGTGACTCAAGTGGCACAGCACTAGTCTTGAGCAAAATTAGCTCAAAGACAGCACCCAAGCCCTCAGTTCTAACCCCAGGATCAGCATATACACAGAAAAATTTTAGTATGACTTCTGAACGAGGTTTTGTACCATTTTTCCATGAGTTCATTTTCAGACAGCACTATGTCCTGTGGGAGGCTTCTGTGTTCTGGCTTACATGGCATTTCTATTAGATGATATGTAATAGGCATCTACACAAAATTCCCTCACTCAAATTATATTCTTCAGTTAACAATCTATTATGGGAAAGAATTGAATTTCCCCATTTGTTTAAGTACTCAATGAATTTAACAGTATAAATTTGTAGATTGCTATTTAAGTTATATTCCATTTCTATTAGTTTACGCTCTTAAAGTTCTTATTCTTAGTTTATGTAAGTATGTATGTATGTATGTATTTTGTTGGCCATGGGGTCTGAACAAAGGGCCTGGGAGCTGTCCCTCAGCTTTTCAGCTCAAGGCTAGTGCTCTACCACTTGAGCCACAGTACCACTTTCTGCTTTTCTGCTTATGTGGTTCTGAGGAATTGAACCCAGGGCCTCATGCATGTGAGGCAAGCACTCTACCATTCAGACACCTTCCCAGCCCCTCTTTGTTTAGTTTTAAAGTGCCTTTAATGACCTTTCTTAATATAAGATGATATAATTCTATAACTATATCTAGTTTTTTTAATAGGTTGATGATTTCCCATAGATTCACCGCCATCAAAAGATACAAAGTATTTCCTTCACCCTTAAAAGAACAGCCAACTTCTGTTTCCTCAGAAGTTGCACAGAGGTTCTTCCTGCAGAGTATCTCATACTTATATCTAACACCATGTGACAGAACAGACAATAACAATGTCTTGTTATTCTGTTATCCTCAGAAAATAAAATGCTATTCAAAAAGACTTTGGACCTTTGTTTCCTCATGTTATTTATAATTTAAGGGAGCTCAATGCCAGACATTACTATTTTCTGTAGTTGTATGTTACAAGATCTACATTCATTCCCATGGAATATTTTATTTTTGTTGGGTGTGGTGGTCCTTGTACTAGGGCTTCAACTCAGGACCTGGTAATGTCACTTCAGATTTTTGCTCAAGGCTGGGACTCTTCCACTTGAGCTACCTCACTGCTTCTGGCTTTTTAGTGTTAACTGGAAATAAGACTGGGTAGGTGATGGAGTGGGTATGACTGTGATACATTGTATCCATGTATGGGAACGTCACAACCTCCTTCTTGTACAACCAATACTTGCTAATAAAAAGAAAGATAATTAGAGGTCTAATTGTTCACAGTAAGTTTCTTGTAATTTCCCTTCTTATGTCTTTCTCATTTTTTTCATGCTAGCATGTGTTCAGTGCTGACCCTTAGCTCTTTTTCTTATGGCTAGTACTTCAGCCACAGCTCTAGTTCATTTTTGCTAGTTAATTGGAAGAAAGAAACTATCTGATATTTGTGCCTAGGTTGTCTCTGAACCTCAGTACTCAGATCACAGCATCCTGAGTAGCTAGGATTACAGGTGAGAGCTACTCAGATCCTTGTTGTCTCCTAAATTATCCCATGTCCATTTCACAATGGCAGTCCATTTCCATGCTTCCCAGCTTTGCAGAACTAGCTTAATTATAATCCAACACCAAGTCTAACCTCACCACAGATGCTATTTTTTGTGTCATTCTCTGACTATAGACACCCTTCTCCTGGCTGATGCATTGCAACAACCTAGATGGCTCTCATACTACGCCACAAGGATAGGAAGCCAGGAAACACTAGCTTAGAAGCTGTAAAATCAGAGGAGCAAAAAGATATCGTAGTGCATTCTGCTGTGATCTTATTCTGATTTAAACAGCCTTGTCATCTATTACCAGGAGTAGCTTTGACATCACATTCTGAGTAGTGACTGGGTGTAAGCTGGTGTGTCCGAGCTGACTATAGTATTGTCCTGAGCCTGTGCAGACTGAAGAGACAAGCCAGTGCCAGTAGCACACACATTGGAATAACAAAGCAACCTATAGTTAGGCATTGCCACTCTTTGTTATAGAGTAATGAATGAATGACTCTCTAATTTCTTGACAAGAAATTCCTGCAGACCCATATGCAGCTGCCTCATCAGAGCAAGTAAAGAGCATGGTGCTGCCTGGAGGAAACACTGTGAGAAGCTGCCAGAAAGCATCTGTTTACTGGACTCATGGGGCTCCTCTGTCCTCTAGAATTAATGACAAATGAGGAGCAAACACCTCCCCCTCTAGGCAGACATACACAGGAAGAGCATTGCCACAGCACAACAGGGGACTCCCAAGACATACACTTGATCTGTGCTGTCAGAACTGAGAGTTTTATTTTTGGGGGGGAGGGTCCGGTTGTGGGGCCTGAACTCTGGGCCTGTGCCCTGTCCCTCAGCTCTTCAGCTCAAGGATAGTGCTCTACCACTTGAGCCAAAGCGCCACTTCCGGCTTTCCATTTTGCTTATATGGTGCTGAAGAATCGAACCCCCGGGACTCAGGCATGCAAGGCAAGAGCTCTACCACTGAGCCAACTTCCCAGCCCCAGAGCTGAGTTTTTAATGACACTTCATCCCACAGTGCTCCCTAAACCTTCAACCCAACCCTGCTCCTTTCATGTCCCTGACAATGTTTAGAGGCATCCAACATCCAGACTGAAGATGTTCCTTCATGTTTGGAGTAAGTCTGATCAGACTTTATATGGATCCACTGCTCAGTCAGGACTCTCGATCCCTCCCATCCCCATTTTGATAATGTGTGTCTCTTGACCTATTCCTGTCTTCTCTTTTCAAGATTCAGTCAGGGCCGGGTACAGGTGGCTCACACCTGTAATCCTAGCTACTTAGAAGTCTGAGATCTGAGGATCGTGGTTCAAAGCCAGCCCAGGGAGGAAAGTCCGTGAGACTCCTATCTCCAATAAACCACCAGAAAACCAGAAGTGGCTCTGTGGCTCAAGTCGTAGAGTGCTAGCCTTGAGTTGAAAAGCTCAGGGACATCACCCAAGCCAAGCCCAGAGATCAAGGCCTATGACTCAAAAATAAATAAATAAATAAATAAAAGAAAGCAAAAACATACAAAGCTCAGAATGGCAAGCAGCTGAAAACAGGATGGAATAAACCAACATTATCTATGACAGTTTTCAGATTATGCAGAGAAATGCCTGCATTGTTGAAGCCCAAGCCCATCTGATAGCTGAGTTTTAGCTGGCTGGCATGCCCATGATGCCAGGTAATGGTATTCACCAATTTTGTGATATTATTGGATGAGACCAATAGGCTTCAAGTTGGGAAGCTGAAAATTTTCTATTGATCTAGAAGGAGAAATATATCAAGACAAGAAATGGGATTAACACAATGCCAAAAGCAAAAGGCCATCCAATCCAAGGAAGACAGAATAACTCTGTCTCTGAAAAGATGATTCTCTCAAAGGAATCCTGAGCTGAGTATGGTGATCTATGTTTGCAATCTCTGAATTTAGGAGGCTGAGTCAGAAGTTAGGTTGAGACTAGCCTAAGTTCCATGCCAAGAGAAGAACACAAAACCAAAGCTCATCTTACAAAATAAAAGAAGGACTGGGAATGTGGCTTAGTAATAGAGTGCTGGCCTAGCACATACATGAAGTCCTGGGTTTGGTTCCTCAGTACCACATAAAGAGAAAGGCTGGAAGTGGTACTGAGGCTTGAGTGGCAGAGTGCTAGTCTTGAGCAAAAGAAACTCAAAATGAATGGTGTTAGGAAAAATGTAAAATTAATGAAATAACATCTCTCTCCCTCCCCTATATCCCTTCCTGCTTTCCTCCCTCCCTCCTTTTCTCAGTACTAGGGTTTATACAAAGGATTTCATGCTTAGGCAGGTGTTTAACTCTTAATCCACACTACGGCCTTTTTGTACTTTAGTTTTTAAGTTAGGGCATCCTGTTTTCTTCCCATCCCAGGACCAGCCTCCCATCTAGCTGAGATTATTGGAATCAGCCCAGCTTGATGATTGTGATCAGATCTCACTTTTTGCCTGGGTTGATCTTGGATTGCAATCCTCTCAATCTATGCCTCCCAAGTAGATGGTACTACAGGAGTGATCTATTATGCTTAGCCTTTAAAATGATCACTTAGAGCTGGGCACAAGTGGCTCCTGCCTGTAATCCTAGCCACTCAGGAAGCTGAGATCTGAGGATCGAGATTCAAATCCAACCAGTGCAGGAAAGACCATGAGACTCTTATCTCCAATAAACCACCAGAAAACCTAAGTGGTCCTGTGGCTCAAGTGGTAGAGTGCTAGCCTTTAGCTGAAGAGCTAAGGGACAGCAGTACCCCGGCCAAGAGTTCAAGTCCCAAGACAGACAAAAAAAATCACTTAGGAAGATAAAAGAAAAACTCCTGAATTCTCACATTTATTTAAATAGCGGCTGCCAGTCATATTTCATAAAGCACTTATGGGGCCCATGAAGTCTTTTATTTTTAAAATACAATAAAATAGTACTAGAGCAGTTGGGATATTGTTCTGCCAGTAACACAACTGTAAGAGCCTCGGAGGGAGCAAGCAAGCCGGCTACAGGCCAGCTCCACCGCCGCTTCTTCTGAGCAGCAAGCAGCCATGACTGGGGCACAGGCTCCTCAGGCCAGACCCTGCAGGCAGGGCAGCCCCTCCAAATCCCTCCAGTGGCTGACCTCAGGCCTCAAAGGCTCCAGCGCCGAGCTTCCTGGGCTCATCCCTAGGCTGGAGGTGCAGTGTGAAACAGCAAAGGAGCCAGCGAGACTCCTCCAGTGTCAGGGCAACCAGGCAGGAGTGGAGCCAAATGGCCAAACTTGCAGCAGCGACTGCAGCAGTTGTTGCTGCCTCGTGCAGCATGGGCCAGGGCTCCTGCAGCTGCTCAGGCACAGCCAGAGGTGGAGAAAAACTCCAGGACTGACACAGCCCCCTTCCACCCAATCTGCCTAAGATCTGGGAGCTGGAGTGGGAGCAGAAGGAGAGGGGTTCATATGGGTGTTGGAGGCATAGGCCTGCAAAACCCCATTTGAGCACCTGTGTGCCCTGAGGGTGGATACAGACATGCATCCCTTCCTTCCAATTTATTTATTTTTGTTGGTTGTGGGGCTTGAACTCTGGGCCTGGACGCTGTCCCTCAGCTCTTCAGCTGAAAGCAAGTGCCCTACCACCTGAGCCACAGGACCACTACCAATTCTTCTCGGGGAGGAAGGGACACCCTTTCCTCCATGCTGGGCAAAGGTTCTGCCCCGGTGCAAGACTCAGGTAATGGTTTGCTCAAAGTACCATTCGTGCTTCATCTACTTAACCACGTAGAACAATGCCTGGAGACCCCCCCCCCATGTGTAAATCACCTGTGCTTTACCTACTTTTACAACCTTGTTTAGTGGAACTGCTCCACATTTGTTGACAAGGATTAGCTTTTTCTGTTTAAACTCTCATTGTCTGTGCTCCCATAAAACTGTTTAACTCTCTGCCCCTGACTGAAGATTTACTTCTCCTGCTTGTGTGCTGTATATAAGCATGTGATGTTCCAATAAATTTTGTCTATACCCACATGGTGTAGTCCCTTCTTGCCTATACCACACATCGTGTTCCCAGATCCCGTTGTGGAAACAGCAACAGATGGGGTTATGCCGGTTGATGCCTCTGACATCTCCCCCCTTTTTTGTTTTTTAAGTACAACCGTAAGCAAGAGATCCTTTGCAGAAGGGATTTGCAGAAACTATTTTGGAATGTAGACAGCAATATCTTGACAAGACATAATGCAATCAATCCTGTAGAAACACTATGGGTAAAACTGTGCCACCAGGTTCGAGGGTCCAATTGGTTTAGCACAGATGCAATTCCCTCAGCCAGACCTTCATATCCCACCCCAGGGAGTTGTGCCAAGAAAGTCTCAATGACTTCCTGCTGTAACTAGTGGATGTCCCAAGTCAAATTTCCTTGCAAGACTGGCAGGTGGTAGTGAAGTCCCTGCCAAGTAATGTTAGAAGTGTTGAATCAAGTAGGAGTGATGCACAGTTTATTGAGCTCTAATCACACTTGAAGGTTAGCTGTTTCTGCAGATCAATTATCTGGTCTCCCATCCACTGCACCGTGTGTTGCAGGGTGTTCAGACGGGAATCAATGTCCTGTTTAATATTGTGCTGATGAGTCCATAGCTGGTGACAGTCCAGCCACTTCTCTACAAAGTCCTTGGTTTGGATGGAGGAATGCAGGGCCACTCCGGCAGTCGCAGCAGTCATGGTGATAGCAGTCATTTCAAGGATCACAGCTACACTCAGACCCAGGAATCTCCTAGTTCTCTTCAGCAGTTGCTGGAAGACTCCTGTCAACAAACCAACAGTGGGGCTCTCCTGCCAAGGTCGGGTGAGGTTAACAGGCACCCAGACCCCTAAGCGAGATCTTAATATCAGGAGAGACTGAGAAGGCATATTAAAAGAAATAGTATGATTTAAGCATGTAAAGAGTCCAGGCTGCGTGGGTTCTCATTGATTGACACTGTCCCTGTGGGCTAGGACATAGGAAAGTTTAATACAACCCTGTACAGTAAAAGAATGGTTCCTGTAAAATGTATAATTTGCCTCATGGGCCCTAGTAAAGTGACCAATCCAATTCTGAGTTGTATAAAATTGGGTGGCAAGTTTTATAAATGCCACTGCTCAGGCCCTAAGTGTCCCCTGAAGTTTATATGTGGCCTACGAGGCACAAGGCCTCCATCATGTCAGGTGAGCAAGCCAATGGGTTCTACATGATTTATAACTCCATTGTATAGACGTCACCATCAGAAGAATTATTAGTATACCAATCACCAACATGCTTTTCAGAATAATTGGCAATGAAACATCCATGAGGACCTCAATCTATAAATGAGATGTTATCATTATGCTGTATAATCTTTCCTCTAGGGTTTTGACACTGAGACCACTGAATAGAAACATAAACAAAATTCAATAATTAATGTCCTGGCATACTAGGTTAGGTGGTCGCCCAGTCTTATTTGTATAAGAATGATCCTTACCAATAAAATTTAAGGAAATTGTGCTGAATAGCCCCATATGATTGTTGATTTTATCATCAGGCAAGATGTATGCCCATACCTGTCTTCTGGTTGGTAAGCAAGGTGATGTCCCTAAACACAGTGGTAAAGACTCAAATCCTAAGGAAATAATATAAGGTATGCCTTCCTCACCTGGATGAGTAGGGTCTGCATGATCCCATGGTGGAGGAAAATACATGCTGTCATTTGTATACGCCACCGGACCTTGGTCTAGCTAATCCACTAATTTTAACAATGGTCGGTGAGTGACATAGGCCCAATATGCATGTTCACTACTCACTGCAGAAGTATTCACAAGCAGTGCAATCATGGCCAAAACAGATATTCAGGTATTCTAGGGGTTTTTGTACTGACCAGGGTGGCTTCGGTCTTGTGTCAACACCTTATTCTGACCCCATGTTGCTGGGGTCAAGCTGGTTTTCTTAAGATAAGGATGATGGCTTCCTCCAGACTTCAACCTTAGGTCTGCAAATCTGCGTACTAGATGTTCTTCCTCAGGGTTGTGTTGTGTTGTTTTTGCTTCTCTGGAGGTCGGATGAGTCAAAAAGGGACCCAGATGTTGCCAGTAGATCCATCTGGAATGATAGAAACGCTATTTTCACTTATGGGGCATTAGTCTTATTCTTCATTGATTAAATTTTTTAAACCATATGGGAATAGATAGTGAGGTGGTGCTAGAGGGATAAAATGCTTTTCAGCTTTAGTGAAAGGATCACTTTGAGTGAAATTTTAAAAATTTAGAGTAAATAAGGTTAAGGCAAAAGTTCCCTTGGGGATTCCCCTTTTTTGTTTTTTTAATAATTGAAGCTTAAATGTTTTATGGGTGTGTAAACAGTTGGCATTAGTCTACACAGGTTCATTAAAGAAGTTTTACCTAGGGACTAACTTTAGTAAACTCCCCTAATATTTTTCTGATTGTACACTGGCTTTTAGAATATGGTGTGGGGTAGTTTGTCAAGGTGACAACTTTTTACTAATTACATTTTATTCCAAACTAGAGTTTAGGCATAATTTTTTAACTTTTCATAACTGTATGGACCCTTTGGGGGGCGGCTATAGCAGCATAGCCTGTTTAGTACTTTGGTTTGTAAAAGATTTAAATAGTCTAGGATGTTTAAAGGTAAGCTCCATAAGAAGTTCCACTTGTAGGTGTTCAGTGGCAGTTTTGTAATTGACAAACAAGTTATAAAAGCAGACCTAACAGTTAGTGATTACAAATTGCATCAAGGCAAATAGGGTGGTTGAGTCCACACAACTGCCTGTAGACATCCTGGTATCTAGGCTGGAGATGGGGGCATTGCACCCAGCTTCAAGGCCTGGAGGTGGGACAAGTCTTACCTTGAAATCCTAGGAAAACATTACCTCCCCAAATGGGCGAAAGCATTGTTTAGCTCCTCAAATAGCCTAGGTGGGACAGGCAGGCCATCCTTTGGAATACAGATGTTTAGTGTAGCTCCTGGTGCTTAACTCTCTACTTAAGCCCTTATCTTTGAAAATTTAACATTTGGTCTAAATCCTGATATAAATGATCTTTTTAGTAATTATCAGACCACAATTTTGTTTTATTTTGGTGTTTATACCAATGTTTCTCTGCTTACCTGGGACTTATTTGTCTCAGTTAAATTTGAATTTTCTCCTTCCTTGTTCTGATTAATACCCTATCTCTTTACTTTTGATCTGGTCCTAACAATTTCATATTTTATTCTTAAACAAATTTATTTGTTTAGTGTCAGCCCAGAATTTACTGCCAATTAGGGTTTTAAGCACATACAGAGCAGTTTGGATTTAAGCTATTCCCCACAATTCACAACCTCAGCCTTTTACAGCCAACTATTACAAATGGTTGACAAGTTCTTGCCCAGTTATGCATGCTTATAAAGTAGCTTGCCATGACCTCCAGCTCTGATCAATTTTAGAAGAGCCAAACATTATTGCCAAAGTCCCAGGAGTGCCTCTTTCTATGTTAGGGTAAACGCAACCTTGACATTTCCCTTGGTCACTGGACTTGAACTTAGTGCCTGAGTGCTGTTTTTCAGCTCTCCAGTGCAAGGATTGCACTTTGCCACTTCGGACTCCAAAGCAACTCTGCCCGCTTTTTTGGCACTCTGCTGGCTAGTTAGAGATGATAATCTTTCTCTGCCTGGACTGGCTTTGAACTGCAGTTTGTAGATCGCTCACCTTTGGTCCTCAGCTCCACCCTCATCTGGGCCCCCTCCCATTTCTGGAGTTCCCTCCATACAACTGGTCTCTCCCTCTCTCCACCCAGACCCACCTGAACTCCCATCTACCTCACTTCCTTTTCTCTCAGATACTTCTGCTACCAGGATGATGATGGAGGTCATGTGCTCCCTCTTGGGGGAAATATGGCTCCTCTAATAAACCTTGTAATAATCTTTCTCCTTTGCCTGCCTGCCTCTGCATGGTCCCATAGGATGGATGTGTCTGATCCTCTTTCACTGGTGGCTCCATACTGGGATAGGTTCCCCAGTGCATTTGCTCCCCCTGCACTTCAGAAGGGAGTTCAAACAGCTGCCCTGGGACCTATTCTGAGATCCTTCACTCCAGTCACCAGAGGACCATCAAGGTAACTTTCTCCTGACTGAGTGCTCTACCAGCCCATCCAGCCCCACTAATTAATTCCCACTCCAGGGTAAGTGACAAGTTTGTCTGAGGTCAGGGTTTCTGATTCCAATATCAGTGGTAAGGCCACCTGAGCCTTTCTGGGCTAACTGAGCCCCACCCTCACCATCTGACCAAAAACTTGGCCAAGTGCTGGAATTAGCCACTAGAGGCCTACCATGGCCCAAGGACCCACCTTGGACCAACATAAGGACAGTCTCCACTGGTGGGGCCACCACCTATTTAGGAGCCAACCTGCACTGCAGAGGACACTCTACTCTAGGCACATGGCTTCAGGTCACTTACCATGGGAAGGACACTAAATTTCTTTACATTAAGGCCACCTGGCCTTGGAGGGCTGTTGAGTCCCCATCATTAAATTTGGCCCCACATTTAAAACTCCACTTCTGAGAGTGCTTGAGCAAGTAGCTCTCTCTCTCTCTCTCTCTCTCCCTCCCCTTAAACTTTGCCTCTTGCCAAAATTACCTGCTTGTAACCTCTTTCACAAGTATTTCATATGCTAAACGCTTTGGTTAAGCCCTGGAAGAATGTAACCAGTAATTGCTTGTTTCTACTCATTAGATAGAAAATGGGTGAGTTTAAGTCTAAACTCCCTGAAATAAAGGCCAACAAGTTTGGATATTACCAAAAGTGTATTAATCTTCTCTCTAGCATTGAGCAAGTGGTGGATGTGCCAAATTGGCATCTTGGTACTTCAGCTTAGTACTACCCCTTCCTCCTCCCCTGTCCTGTGGTGCCATTATGCTAGGCCAAGTGTATGTTCCTATTGCCTCCTGTTCACTAGGTTTCTTGTTGGCAAAGTTTTGTATTTTAAAATGACCACATGGTTCCATCATAATTAGAAAATTAGTTCCACTAAAATTTCAAAACTTTAAAAGTCTATTTTAAAATCTAAGCACGCTCTATAATCTGTGCACAAACATGTCTGTCTGTGTCTTATTTGACTATATGTAAGTGATTATGGTTTCAAGGTTACTCTGCCTACTAAAAATCTTTGTCAATGGAAGCTGTGAATTAATCTAAATTGCTTTAAAACTTTGTGACCTGACTAAGCCAAAGAAAAAACAGGCAGTTTTAAAAGACCTTGGAAAAGGACTTAAAAAAGACAATGTCCTTTACAAAGTAAATGAAATTGGTAACTAAGTTTGCTGTGAATTATGTCATTCCTATGTCCATTTATGCTAAGAGTTAACTATTGTTCACTGACCATGGCTAGTAAACTAAAGCTAAGGGTTTCATTCTCTGTTTTCTCCCCTGTGTGCCGATCAACTTCAATTAAGATCAAGGGACCAGAGTGACTATGCCCAGTCACAGCTGCCTAAACCAGTGGCACCAGCCTGCAAAAGCCAGTGTAAACCAGGTCTCTAACCAGTATATGTAGAAATATTGCAGGTTACCAACAGGAGGTGCAACAGTCCATACATGTTGGGAGATGCCACAGTCTCTCTCAGACTCTGGCCTTGCTTCATCTCACATGACCAAAAGCCTGTTAATTAAGGGTAAAACACAAGACACA
>NW_027205296.1:0-16142 GCF_024711535.1 Dipodomys merriami
AGGAAAGGTTTCAACTAAGCAATAAGGGACTTGGATGTGGAGGAGGCAAGAATTTCAAAAAGATAGTGGAAGAATGAACAGGATTTGACAAACAGTAAGTTGTGATGTAGCTGACAACACATACCACACCGTATGGTCTTAGGGTAGGCAGATAGCTGTATAGAAAATACAGCAATCTAAGGTGTAGGGTGATAGAAAGACACACAGTGTGTGTCAAGAACAGGAGTGAGATCCTAGGCAGTTTCACCAGAGAAAATGGGCAGGCACTCAGTTTGCAGACAAGTCATATAGCTGCATCAGTAAAATTGTACACTCATTCATCCAGTAAATCTTTGCAAGCATCCATTATGGGTTAGGTCTGGTCTGAGGTACTAGAGCTCCAGGGGAAAAAGCAAGTCCCTGCCTCCACGGTGTTTGCTTCAGCAGGGAAGAGATGATAAATGATAGACTGACTCGGTGCAAAACAGAAGGTCTGAACAATGACTACTATGAGAGAAAAGTGACATCTGAGCATGGAGTTCAAGTGAGACAGCAAGCCACATAAAACTCTGTATTTCAGACAGGAAATAACCAGGTCAAAGGGCAGGAAGAAGTATGCTGTATTCCAGGAAGAGCTCCAGGGTCAGTTTAGCTAGAGCAGACTAGTGAAGGAATGTAGGTCACGAGGCTGAGGGAAAGACCACATGATAGCTTGTAAGCCAGGCTAAAAACTTTACACCTTATTCTAAATGAGAGAGGAAAGAATCTATAAGAGGATCTTGATTAAGGTAGATGACTAAATATAATATTTAAAAAGATTACGTTAGCTACTATGAAATCAAGACAAGTAAAGATTAGATGGGCATTGGTGGCTCACACCTATAATCCTAGCTACTCAGGAGTCTGAGGTCTGAGGATCTCAGTTCAAAGCCAGTCCAGGCAGGAAAGTCTGTGAGACTCTTATTTCCAATAAACCACCAGAAAACTGGAAGTGGTGCTTGTGGCTCAAGCGGTAGAGCACTTGCCTTGAGCTGAAGAGCGCAGGGATAGAGCCCAAGCCCAGAGTTCAAGTCCCACGACTTAAAAAAAAAAAAAGTTTTTGAAAAATGACCTCAATGATTTAGGCGAAATGGTGGTGAGGAGAAATGTTAGATTTGGAATATGTTTTGAAGATAGAGCCTATACCATTTGCTAAATGAATACAGAAAGGGTAGAATCAAAGATAGCTCCTAAACTTTTTGCTTAAAAAATGAAGTAGATATTAATATTAATGCTGTTTACAAAGAAGAAGGACAAAAGCTGTGGGGTTCACTGATAATAGACCCTTGCTGGAAGTGCTAAACTGAGATGTTTACTACTTGGCCAAGGTCACACAGACAACTGGGTAGATGAGGCTAGAGCTCAGAGAAGTCTCAGCACAATGGTAGCATTTAAGGCTACAGAAACTAAAGCCTGGTGCTGGTGGCTCAAGCCTGTAATCCTAGCTACTTAGGAGGCTGAGATCTGAGGATTGTGGTTCAAAGTCAGCCCAGGCAGAAAAGACCATGAGAGACTTGCCTCCAATTAACCACCAGAAAAGGAGAAGTGGTGCTGTGGTTCAAAGTGGCAGAGCCCAGGCCCTAAGTTCAAGCTCCATGACTGACTAAAACAACAACAAAAAGCTACAGAAACTACACAAAGTTGCTTAAAACATAAATGCAAACAGGAAAAAGAAGAGTTCTAAGAATATATTCCTACAGCAAAATTTAGAGGCCAGAAAGTGAGATAAAAAAATGATTGCTTTGGGGCTGGGAAGGTGGCTCAGTGGTAGAGCGCTTGCCTTGCAGGCCTGAGGCCCTGGGTTCGATTCCTCAGCACCACATAAGCAAAAAGAAAAAAGCCGGAAGTGGCACTGTGGTTCAAGTGGTAGAGCACTAGCCTTGAGCTGAAGAGCTGAGGGACAGCGCACAGGCCCAGAGTTCAGGCCCTGTGACCGGACCCCCCCCCAAAAAAAATGATGGCTAAGTCTGGTTCTTGTGGTTTACACTTGTAATCCTAGCTACTCAGGAGGCTAAGATCTGATGATTCAAAGCATATCTGGACAGAAAAGTCCCTGAAACTCTTATCATCAATTAACTGGTCAAAAGCTAGTCTGGGCATGGTTCAAACGGTAGAATTCCAGCTGGAAGCAAGAAAGAGTCTGAGTTAGACCCTCAGTACGAAGAGAAGGGAAGTGGGAAGTGTTGGGGAAGAATATGCCTGGAAGGGATCAGCTAGAATTAAAAGCAACTGCTACTAAAAGGTTACCTGACCAACAACTGCTCAGTGGGGGCGGGCAAGCTGGAGGTTGTTAGGAAATTAGACCTGAGGGCAGACAGTAGAGGAAAAGAAAGCTGACTGGATGACTTCTTTTTTGAAAAGCTTTTTAAAAAATGATCCTAATGTTTGTTCTAAGAGTCAATGAAAACAGGTATACACTTCTACAGATTATCATTTGGTGTTTCTGAGAGAATACTGATCAAAAAGAACACTGACTTTGTACAATATGCTAATTCATGAATCCATATTGTTGGATATGAAATGTCATTATTTATATAACAAATTAAAAAAGGCTCTGGAGAGTATACCATAATAAATTTGTTCCAGAGGATTTTATACTCATCCTTCTTAGAAGTTACTTTGAGTTGGGTGCTGGTAGTTCATGCCTATAATCCTAGGCATGGTTTGAAGCCAGTCTAGGGAACACCAATCCAAGAGGCGCTTATCTCCAATTATTCAGCAAAAAAGGCAGAAGGGGAGGGGTGGCTCAAGTGGTAGAGTGCCAGCCTTAAATAAAAAAGCTAAGGGACAATGCCTTGGCTCTGAATTCAAGTAAACCAGTACAAAAGAAAAGAAAGTAGCTTGGAGATAAGAGAACTGTACCTAGAAGTAGGTGTTTAGTCCAGGGCCAGACTCTGAAACTGGGGTCCACAAGTGTTGCTAGGATGCTTTCAAGTACACGGACTTAGTCTCAACGAACTGAGTGCAAAGCTGGACTCCTCCATCAGGGCAGTGGCCTAGACCCAATGGAAGGACACTTTGCCCAAACTTGTAATTTTAAAAAAATGCACCTTCATGGGGAAGGTTCTTAATCATATTTTAAACCCTTTAAAGGTATTGTTTCCTAATGTGAGTGTCAACTTCCAGGACAAAACTATTTCTTTAGGAACTTTTTTATTGGGGGGGGGAGGGGACACAGTACTGGTGATGGAACTCTGGGCCTGGTGCATGCTAAGCATGTGTTCCACCACTTAAACCACACTCCAGCCTGTCAAGTAACTTATTTCTCACTCTTATGGTTGATGTAAGAAGGCCTGAGTTTGCATCCAGGACACACAACCTAGTAGATAGTTGACTCTAAGCCAGAGTTCTAAAATAGGGTTAATTAACGCCCGGAGTAACTGTGAGGAACAGATAAGATAATCTATGTCAAAATTATATAGCAAGGCACCTGGCACAAAGCAGGGCACATTTGAATTACTTCTTAGAGCTCTCTCAGTGCCAACGTAGAGTCACCAGCGCCACTGTTGAGATAAAGTTCTATCTCCACGGGTGGCCCAGATTCAAATACCAAACAAGCCAAACACAAACTGCTGATCTGTTGTTTATCTCAATGTCACGACTTCCTTTGTAGTGCCTTGTTAATCCCTAGACAAACCCAACATCTGTTTTCTCCAATTCTATTTCTGTGGCAGTAAGGGGGAAAAGAAACTCCCACATAATCAGCAATCCTGACTGCTGCCCAAATAAATGTCCGGGATCTTCATCAGCACAACTGATCAGTTTTGCTGAATCACTGATTCTAGATGGATTTCTAAGTGATTCATAGCTGTATCTGTTGTAGGCGGTGTCTAAGATGTCCTCCAATGACATCTATTCCTGGCACTTATGCCCTTGTACAAGGAATAGGGCTGGCATATATAGCCAATAGGATATTGCACAAACAAGGCTGTGTGACCTCAATAGAATTTTAAAGCTATTATGGCATATTGCATATTTTATGTCTCTCTGAAGAAGACAGGCTCAAGACTTGAGGAGTCCAGAGAAAGGAACTCTTCCTTGAACTCATAGCAACGCTTTCAGATTTCTGGTGGTTACTTAAAGATTAAGAGTCTCAAACTTTTCTGCCTAGACTGGCTTTGAAATGTGATCCTGGGATCTCAGAGGCCTGAGCAGCTAGGATTATAGAGGGGAACTATTAGTATCCGATTTTTCCCTTGTTTTTCCCGCCCCCCCCTCCCCCCAATAACATGCTTTTACTGTTCTACTTCCTCTTCTTCCATTTAATCAATTTCCTGAAGTTTTGCTTTTGCTAACTGCTTCTAGTACAATTCTTAAACTTTCAGGGTCAATAGAAACTTTCCCAAATCCAAGGAATACTCAAATCTTAGCTGCCTTTAAAAAAGTTATCCTCCTCAAAATTCTATTATTTTCTTTGACATAAGTCTGGTGTCCTCCTGTGTCTTGAATCATATTCTGGTCAGTACCTGTGGGTGGATCATTGTGGCTCACTAGACAATAGGTGTTAAGTGAGTAATGTTCACAGTTTCTGTGGAAGAGCAAAGTTGAATGGCATTTTATGGACAGAGTCCTGTATTCAATAAGGGTTGCATTCTTTTGCAGTTCCATCCATATAAAGAAATTGATTTTTCTTTTTCTTTTTTTGGGTCCGGTCGTGGGGCCTGAACTCTGGGCCTGGATGCTGTCCCTCAGCTCTTCAGCTCAAGGCTAGCGCTCTACCACTTGAGCCACAGTGCCACTTCAGGCTTTTTTTTTCCTGCTTATGTGGTGCTAGGAATCGAACCCAGGGCCTCGTGCATGCAAGGCAAGCGCTCTACCACTAAGCCACCTTCCCAGCCACAGAAATTGATTTTTCTTACTAAAAAATAAATTTATACTGCGTGCACACACATGCAGGGATTCAGGAAGGGGCTCCTAACTTAGGGTCACAGGCCAGTCTAAGAATCCTGCGGAAAATAGATACTTTTCATCCACAAAATGTGTGTGTGTGAGCTCATACAAGCAGAGATTTGCAAACAGATCTGAGATGATGTCTTAGATTAAGACTGGACAGAAGGAATGTTACAGAGAACTCAAGTGAGGATATGGGAGGGGAAGCTGGAATTTGGGTAAGATTAAAGAGTAACAAGACTTTCTGCTGAAAATGAACTTACCAGTCTCGTACTTTGAACAAGTCAACAAATACACATTGAACTTTAAAACAGTCTGCAGAAGCCTAGTAATGTCCTAGGATCAAAAGTCTCCATGGGACACAAACAGGTTTCAATATGGTTCAGATTCATTTCCCTTAGCCATACTTTCTTAGTACTTTAGTGGCAGAGAACATACCCAAAGACAGGAAAGCAAATGGAGCACTGTATGATCTTCATTCATATATTCCTCACAATTCAAATGATACAATCTAAACAATTCTTTGTAGCTTCTTTTTTACCCACATTCTGTCATCTTCTAGTTTAAGAAGTTCTTTAAATATTGCTTTATATGATTAAGTAGAATGGCTAGATCAGATTTTATTGTTCAAGACTAGACAGAATTAGGCAGAATACTTTGCATCACTGTCAAAAAAAAGTCTCTGTGTGTGTGTAAAAAGAAACTATTATCATTTAAAAGGAAAAATTAGACCTTTTGACTTATTATTCTTCAAAATGCTCTTGATTAGATAAGCCTAGATAAAAATACATAGAGCTGAAAAAAAATACATAGAGCTGGTCTATGCATCTTGTTTCCAAGAAGTACCAGCTCTACTTGACTGTTTGCACAAATTACAGGCTTGACATTATTTATGTCTTTGAATTTAAATATTTAGAAGTTCAGAGTATATTAAGAGATTCAGGGCACTCAAGAATCATAAAGAAGAATATCTGTGTAACACATCACAAGCACAGCACAGAGAAACTCAAGAAAAACTGATGACTGATAGGGGGATGAAATAAGTTGTGCTCAGGGGTGAGAAGATAAAGAAGATGAAATACTGTCAAAAGAGACTATTTGAAACTATGAAAATAGAACAAGGAAACCCACTATTTCTTAGAAGGGAGGTTCTGTGATAGGTTGAAACATTGACCTACAGTGTAAATGTGTGGAAATTTAACAATGAAAACTCTGACAACTGATATAAACCAGTAAAAAATTTTTTAAAAAAAATTATCTTAATGGCACTTAAAAAAAAGTTGCCCAGATACAAAAATACTAACTGAAATGGTACAATGTGTTCACAATAAATATAGTATTATAAAATGATTTCTAGGCCCCATCAATGGACTAGGTCATATTTTAAATTATCATTCAAAAACTCTTGAAGCACATGCCCTCATAGTAAATCAGCAATATTGGTTATATATTAACATATTAAACAAATGGCACTAAGTTTCAATGGTAACATTTAAAGCACTGAATGATCTGAAATTCTAGTAAGTAGGGGTATCCTTGAAGTAGCATGTAAAAGAATTTTATAGGAGGTATTAACTCACAAACATTTTCCATCTGTGGTTGTTCCTTCTAATAATTTTTTTTTTTTTTTTTTTGTCGGTCGTGGGGCTTGAACTCTGGGCCTGGGTGCTGTCTGTCCTTCAGCTCTTCAGCTCAAGGTGAGCGCTCTACCGCTTGAGCCACAGCACCACTTTCCTTCTAATAATTTTTAATAATGTTAAGTTTTTTAAAGACTGACTCATTTGAATACAAAAATGAAGAGGATCAGGATTTCACTTGCTTCAGCCTAAGCTGGTGGCTCACATTTGTAATCTTAGCTGCTAAGGAGACTGAGATGTGAGAGGTGCATTTCCAAGGAGGGGGAGAAGGGAGAAAAAAAGCCAGAAGTGGAGGCATGGCCCAAGTGGTAAAGCACCAGTGTTGAGTAATAAAGGTAAGGGACAGTGCTTAGGCCCAGAGTTCAGCTCCAGTACCACCATCTATCCACCCCCCCCCCACAAATTTCACTTGCTTCAAAAAGCAACCTGGCAGGTGGTATATAGAGTCAATCACAGAAGTCATATTAACAGATCAGGAATATTGAAATAAAATGTCCAAAAACAGGCAAAAGCTCCCATGGAATCTCCAAGAGACAACTTGCAAACATCATTTATGATTGACACCAGCTATCCACAGTTTACAGAGTTGTAAGATAGCTTTCTTAGAAGTAAATACTCCAAGGAGGTATCACTAGAATCTAAACTACAGCTTTCCACTGATGAATGGTTCCCACCTTCCCCCCCCACCCAGATCAAGATGATGCAGAGGAACTACAGGCGTCATTAACCACACAAACCCATCAAAAATGCTCTCCTCCCTGCTAGAATCCCTGAAATAATTGTCTGGTTGCCACAGTTCCTTTTCTAAGATCTCATTCCTCCCAGCGATCTCACTGCTATTATTACTACTATTATTATTTTTGGTGCTGGAACTGAGGCTTGAACTCAAAGTCTTCTTGAGTTCTCCCTTGTTTTTTTTTTTTCCTGCTCAAAGCTGGTACTCTACAACTTGAGTCACACCTCCACTTGTTTTTTGCTGATTAATTGGTGACAAGAATCTCAGATCTGACTGGCTTTGAAGGGCGACCTCAGATCTCAGCCCACTGAGTATAAGGGATGACAAGCGCGAACCACTGGCTCCCCTACAGCAAGCTCGGTTCTAAAGCTACAGCAGCTTTCCAGTCTCATCCATCATTCCTGTTACAGTGTTCTTGTATTTGGAGGGTTACCTGAACATCTTAAAAACACGACAAATGCAGACGCTTCTAATTCCTAGGCTGGCTTGCATGGCGAGGGCATACTTCTTTTCTAGTTCCAGGTCAGCTTTAATTCACTGAGAGCCGTCAGAACTCACTCCTAAAACTTGCCTGCAACCTAAGGATAAAAGGGCTGCAAGCGGAGAAACGCCCATTCCCACCGGGCCGCCGCACCCGCAGGAGGGCCCCGACTCCAGGCATCTCCTCTCGGGAGGCCGAGGGTGGAAAACACACAGCCCGGCCAATGTCACCCCGGACAGCGGGGATCCGGACCACTCAGCATTCTGTGCTCGCTCGACCGAGGCCCGCTCCCGCCCCGCGCCGATCACCCAGCCGTGCAGCGGCGGTGACGGGGGCTTGGGACGCAGGACTGCAACCGCAGCAGGAGGCCCGACTTCCCTGCCCGCGCCCGCGCCGCCTCCCCGGGCCGAGCCCCGCACCGTCTCCCCCCCTCCTCCCGGGCCGAACCCCGCACCGCCTCCCCCCCTCCTCCCGGGCCGAGCCTCGCACCGCCTCCCCCTACCCCGCCTCGGGCCGAGCCCCGCACCGCCTCCCCCTACCCCGCCCGGGCCGAGCCCCGCACCGCCTCCCCCCCTCCTCCCGGGCCGAGCCCCGCACCGCCTCCCCCCCCCCCCCGGCCGAGCCCCACACTACATCCCCACACCCCGCCCGGGGCCGAGCCCCGCACCGCCTCCCCTTCCACCCCGCCCCGGGCCAAGCCCCGCACCGCCTCCCCTTCCACCCCGCCCCGGGCCGAGCCCCGCACCGCCTCCCCTTCCACCCCGCCCCGGGCCGAGCCCCGCACCGCCTCCCCTTCCACCCCGCCCCGGGCCAAGCCCCGCACCGCCTCCCCCCCCCTCCTCCCGGGCCGAGCCCCGCACCGCCTCCCCTTCCACCCCGCCCCGGGCCGAGCCCCGCGCACCCCGGCCCGCAGCCCCAGAAGGTTCGCTCCGCCCCGCAGGCCCCCCGTCCCGCCTCTCACAGCTCTCGGGCGGTTCCATCTGGGCGGCGGCAGCGCGGGCTACGCTCCTGACAGAAGCCGACAGAGTACCATCTCCTCACAGCCGTCACCCGCCCGGGCAGAGCAGCCCCCGAATCTCCTCAGGGTGGAAGAGACCTACGCCGGGCGCTCCGAAACGCTGACTTCCGCTCCCAGACACCGCGGACCAATCAGAGCGCGCGCCCTTTCGCCACTTCCGATTCGAAGGCAAAGGAAACTTCGGGCGGAAGAGGCTCCCTGGGCGGACCGGAAAAGGCGGCCC
Organism: Dipodomys merriami; assembly: GCF_024711535.1. NCBI lineage: Eukaryota > Metazoa > Chordata > Mammalia > Rodentia > Heteromyidae > Dipodomys > Dipodomys merriami. The sequence goes on from NW_027205296.1 coordinate 9,004, forward strand.
CGGAGAGGGTTGCTGTCGGCTGCGCCTCGTGGAGGCGGTGGTGAGTCCGGGGTGCGCGGGCGCCTCTGCTCCGGGGCTCGTGATGAGGCCTAGTGGGGCAGCAGCAGACGGGACTCGAGGGCGTCTGCAGCCCGTCCCTAAGTGGGGAGAAGCGGGATGACTGGTCCCGGGCGTCCCCACAGCCATGTTCCGGGGTCCGCGTGTGGCCCCGGGGATTGGAGCGTGCGCGGTGGAGCCGCTGGTCCCGGCGGGTGCTGGGTGGTGTCCGGGGTGCCCCGCACACTGAGACCCAGCTTAGATGCGGTGGTACTCTTACCGTAAAGTGGGGATAAGAATATTTCACCTGCTTTATTCCCGTGGGGGGTGATGTCCGAGAGCGTGTGCTAACATCATCTCCAGTACCTTAGTCCATTTGGCCAAGCATTACTGGTATTGTTTACTTATTTATACGAATGAATTCAAGACTAGTACAGAGTTTTGAGCCTGAATAGCTAGGAAACTTGTGTGTCTTAGAATGGGGGGAGGGATCGGGGGGGGGAGTGAGACACGTTTAGGAAAACAAAATTTCCCAAACAGAGCTGTTAAAAGTGAACCTGCAAGGTATTCAGTGGGTGTGTCCAATACGTATGTGGAACTCTAATTGGTAAGGGTTAAGACCAGAACTAGAGGTAACGAGCCCCGAGCCTCTGCTTCTGCCTACTCTGCGAGTTCTCCACAGAAAATTGTGTCCAAGAACATAGCGATGACAGTTACTAACATAATTAGAGGTGCATTGGGCAAGAATTAGTCACCTGGTCAGGGTTAATTGGCTTTGGGTGACAAAACTGGCAAAATGTGGCTCCAGTGGTAGAGCAGCAGCAGCCTGTCTTAACTCCACAATTACTTTTTAACCATTCCTATGTCAGCTCACTTAATCCGATTGTTTCTCTGAAGTAGGATCGATCTCCTTATCTCTTTCCAGAACTTTCAGATGCATCTCTTTATTACTGGGTTGTTAGACCAGCATTGTGTATATGTGTGCAGGCGTGCATGTCTGCAGTGGTACTGGGGTTTGAACTTCAAGGCCTCCTATTCTTGCTTGACTTTTTGCTCAAGAATGGTCCTCTACCACTTGAGCCACACTTCCACTTCCAGCATTTTGCTGTTTAGTTGGAAATAAGAGTGTCATGAACTTTTTGATCCATCAGGTTTTGAGGCTCTGAATTCACACCCTGGTACTGATAACAACAAAACAGATTCAGTAAACTGGGTGCTGGTGGGTGGCTCATGCCTGTAATCATAACTATTCAGGAGGTGGGATCTGAGGATTGCTGTTTGACACCAGCTGGGGCTGCAAAGTCTGTGAGACTTATCTCCAATAAAACTCAGAAAAAGCTGGAAGTGGTACTGTGGCTCAAGTGGTAGAACTGGATCCTTGAACAAAAGCAGCTGTCAGTTCAGGGACAGTGCCCAGGCCAGCCTCTCCCCCACCCCTCCCCCCCCAAAAAAAATAGACTCAGTATAGTTAAACCCAACAAATATAAAAGCTGACAACGATAAAACTCTCCCAAGACTCCTGTGTTCTTTAGTTTTCTTCCTGTACACTAGTTATAAAGGGGGGAATTTCATCGTTACCTTTCTTTCATGTGTTTACAATATATTCCAATTAGTTTCACTGCACTACTACTCTCCTGACTCCCTTCCTGAGACAGTTTCATAGCCTTGGTGAATGAGTCTGAGGTGCCAGGGAGATGGGGTGAGGTAGTCCCCTGCAGTGTTCTGTAAGTCCTGTAGCTGACTTGGATAGTCTGGAGTTTGTTTATTTTTATTTTTATTTTTTTTTGGGTCCAGTCATGGGGCCTGAACTCTGGGCCTGTGCGCTGTCCCTCAGCTCTTCAGCTCAAGGCTAGCGCTTGAGCCACAGCGCCACTTCCGGCTTTTTTCTTTTTGCTTATGTGGTGCTGAGGAATTGAACCCAGGGCCTCAGGCATGCAAGGCAAGCGTTCTACCACTGAGCCACCTTCCCAGTCCCTAGTTTGGAGTTTCAAAACACCTCTAACTAGAAGGCAAATGCCGTAAGAGTTGGATTTTGTACCTGTTAAGTAATGTGTATTCATAGTGCCTGTTTAATGTGTGGGCTCACGATAGATTTTTCTCAACGGTCAGTATGTCCAGTCCTAGGCTATCCATCTCAGTGTCAGAATTTGATGGCATCTAAATGGACAGAAGTGAATTATGTAGCTTCATGGAAGCATTTATAAAGTCAGCTATTCATGATGTCAGCATGACCTAAACAACCTAAAGCTTGACGAATGAGGGATTACATGTTAAGTCAACAGTGACTTTTAGAAATAGCCATATCCAGGTACTTTTGTGAGTGATCTATTCAGAGTAAACTAAAGGTTAAGAAGCCACAAATTAAATACTTTTAACTCCCTATAAGATAGTTGGAGTTTATTAGCCTATCGAAACAAAGGTACCTCAAGAACTGATTTTCTTCATTTATATCCACAGATTGCCTCATCTGTGGTATCAGACGTCATACCATGGGGCTCACCAAGCAGTACCTGCGTTATGTGCCAAGTGCAGTCTTTGGCCTTATTGGCAGTCAAAAGGGTAACATTGTTTTTGTGACACTTCGTGGAGAGAAGGGACGCTATGTGGCAGTGCCAGCCTGTGAACATGTTTTCATCTGGGACTTAAGGAAAGGCGAGAAGGTCAGTCAGAAGTCAGTTAGGTTGGTATTAATTTATGTAAAGGCAAAATGGGAGAAATTTGACTTACTGTGCATGAGTCTAGGGGGCCAAGGGTCCAATTCTGTTGTATTTACCACCACATTCTGAAAATCACAGCCAAAAAGGAGTTTACTTCTGAGGTGTTTTGGGGTTTTTTTGGAGGGTGGGATGGGTAGTGATTTCCATAGTTCCCTCATGGTTTGTAGTCCTATTGATTCCTTACATGTTTGTTTTTCTGTACCAATTCTGTTTTTTAAGTTCTTCAACTTGTCATAGCCAGTTTTTTTTTTTTAATTTTTTATTTAATCAAGACATTTAAAGGGAGTATTGCTGTAATAGAGCAGTATTCTTCTACAGGTGAAGCCCAGAGGCTGTAAAACTAGGCTTTTAGGCTTAGCACTTCTGTGGGAAAATCCAGGCATTTTAAACTTATGTATTCACTATGTAACTCCAAAAGGGTTATTATCTTGATGCCTGTCTCTCGGATAAAACCACTATAATATTCTAATACTCTGGTATTGTGCAAATTTCTTCTTAATAATGGGGGTTGGTTAAAGCAAGGAGAGGTTTATAAGCCCTTTACTGAAAATCACTTGATGTAAGCCCAAATTAAAGACCAACTAATTTATTTCATGGCCTGGGTAATTTTTGCATTTATTATTCCAGTGTTGAGCTCTGGAGGAAATACTTGTACCATTTCCTGAGCATTTCATTGCCTAGTGCAAACATGAGATGGCAGTTATTCACAAGAGTGATTTGGAGTTAGCCATGTTCTCAGTTTTATAAAGTGTTCCTAATTCTTCCACTCCACACTTTTCCCTTGATAACGTGTAACTTCTCCACATTGTTTCTGAACTTACAGATCCTCATCCTTCAGGGACTTAAACAGGAAGTCACTTGCGTGTGCCCTTCCCCAGATGGGCTGCATTTAGCTGTGGGCTACGAGGATGGCTCCATCCGAATCTTTAGTCTCCTCAGTGGGGAAGGGAACGTGACCTTCAATGGACACAGAGCCGCTGTCACTACTCTGAAGTATGATCAGCTAGGAGGGAGACTGGCTTCTGGGTCCAAGGTGAGACTTAAGGACTGGGGCCTCGATTTGGATGCATTGAAAGAATGTAAGGTTTATGCTCACACCAGTTCACATAGTGTTGGGTGAAACTTGGGACTCTCCTGATTCAAAATAGGATATAGTATGTGGATGGTAGAAAAAGAGTCAGGAGGATGGTGTGAAAATAACCCAGGTCTGTGAGTGTTAGATACTTGTACCCGCACAGGTGTGACTAGAACAATGTAGAACAAAGTATCTTGTGAATGGTGGGATTCATTTTGATGTTCTGTATGCTTTGCAGGTTTTCTAGGAGGACTTTGTATTGCCCTTGTAATTACTAAATTCTGCTTGGTACCTGTGGCTTCCACCTATAATTGGGAGGCTTAAGATTAGGATGACTGCAGTTCAAAGACAGCCCACGCAGAAAAGTGTATGAGATTCCTTCCCAACCAGTAGCTGGGTGCAGTGGCACGTGCCTGTCATCCTAGCTGTGTGGCAGGCTGGGAGTAGGAGGCTCACTGTTCTGGGCCAGCCAGGGTTGCAAGTCTGTAAGATTCCATCTCAGTGTAAGAGGCTGGGTACAGTGGCACATACCTATCATCCCATTTACAGTGGGGAGCCTAAAATAGGAGGATCAGAGTCTGGGCATGCACTTGGTCCAGAAGCAAAGTGTGCAAAAGGGCTGAAGATGTGACTGGTGGAACATCTGCCTTTCATGAGTACAGCTCCAAGTTCAAACTTCACCAAAGAAAAGAATGAGGATTTTGTAGTAAAGAAAATCTATTCTCTGCATCATTTCTTTCCCTTAGGATACAGATGTTATTGTGTGGGATGTGATCAATGAGAGTGGCCTGTACCGCCTAAAGGGACACAAGGATGCCGTCACGCAAGCTCTGTTCCTACGAGAAAAGAATCTGCTAGTTACCAGGTAAAGAAGCAATGGGTTCATTTCCGGTTTGCTTCTTGGTAAATTCTCTAGCATTCTGAAGAGGAACTCACTTCATTGTTTAATGAAGTTCTCACTATGCCCAGGCCCACACGCCAGCCTTCTCTCCTTTTTTCTGTCCTGCTTATATAGTATCATAGAGTTATCTAGAGTTGCACCATCTAATTTTCCTTTGATCATTTGTTGTTCTTAATTTTGATAGTCACTTTTCATGTTCCTTCACCTTTTACCACACTAGTTAAGAAATGAGAGTTGTCTGTCTTCTGGATCCCTTCACTGTTGGGAAGACTGGCTGTTCAATACAGGTGTTTAGCCTGTCTTTTGAGGGGAGTCCTTCATAGGCCTTCTGAATAGAAGGAAGAAGAAGGAAGGAAGGAAGGAAGGAAGGAAGGAAGGAAGGAAGGAAGGAAGGAAGGAAACATACATCATAGGGTTCACCAAGGAAGGAAGGAAGGAAACATAGGGTTTACCCAAATAAAGCAATTGAAGTTCTAAGAAGGCTAAAACCCTCAGGAACCACAGCAATGATTCGAGAATGTTAGGAAAACTGTTCCAGATATGAGTTTGTTCCTGTGGGGTAGAATGCAGGTAACTAGTGTGTCCTCTGCATGTAACATGTTCCGTGAGAGAATGACTCTAAAGTTCTGTGTATGTCACAGGTTGGGAAATATAGTGGGAAAAATAACATTGTGAGGTAGGACCAATAGGATGGAGAGAGAGAGAGAGAGAGAGAGAGAGAGAGAGAGAGAGAGAGAGAGAGAGAGAGAGAGAGAGAGAGAGAGAGAGAGAGAGAGAGAAAGAGAGAGAGAGAGAGTGAGAGAGAGAGAGAGTGTGTGTGTGTGTGTGTGTGTGTGTGTGTGTGTGTGTGTGTGTGTGTGTGTGTGTCACGTGTGTGCTCGCCCGTGCGTGCGCACTGGTACTGTGGCTTGAACTTAGGGCCTTGAGCTCTCACTTGGCTTTTCCATTTGAGGCTGGCACTCTTCCACTTAAGCCACACCTCCATTCCCGGCTTTTTGGTAGTTTAAGTAAGACTCAGATTTGTCTGCCCCATGGGCTGGCTTCAAACTTGAAATTCTCAGAACTGCACCTCCTGAGTAGCTAGGATTATAGGCATGAGCCAGTGGCAGCTGGCTATGGGATGGATTTTTGTATGCCATGTTTTTCTCCCCCAGCTTGCTCATGAGAGGGATTTTATTAGCTGTCATGTTAGTGAAGAGGTAGAGCAATGAGACTTGGTAGGGAGGGACTGTATTGGAACCAGATCATGGGAGGTTTTAAGAGCTTAGTTTTGATTCTTTAGAGAACACTGAGCTTCTGAATTTTAGAAGTAGACATTCTCTGATTTGTATTGAATGGAACGAAGGACCAGCAGTGGACAGAAACCAGATGAGAAATGCTTAAGATAATCCAGGACCTAGGCCTGAAGCTCAGGCTCTGATACAGAAATCTGGAAGGAGTCCAGATTTTAGAGACCACAGAAGAGGCATTTTCAAAACTCAGGCTTCATTAGGCATGTGAGCCTGGAGGTCTCAGGTGCTTGCATGGTAGGCAGGCTGAGAGAATGTCATTGGCATGGTGATGGACCTGTTGGGGGAGCCATGATGGATCACATTCTGTGTTCTTTAGTACTCGGAGTACAGCATCTTCTTTGTGTCTATATGGATACATCTGACCTCTTGCATAAGAACAATCGTGTGTGTTAGGCTGGGAAGGTGGCTCAGTGGTAGAGCGCTTGCCTTGCATGCCTGAGGCCCTGGGTTCGATTCCTCAGCACCACATAAGCAAAAAAAAAAAAAAAAAAAAGAACAATCATGTGGACCTAGCTACTTGGGGGGTGCTGAGATCTGAGGATCTCAGTTCGAAGCCAGCGTGGGCAAAAAAGTCCCCATGAGACTTGTATCTCCAATTAGCCACTCAAAAATGGGAAGTGGTGCTACGGCTTAAGTGGTAGACCACTAGCTTTGAGCAAAAGAGTTCAGGGACAGTGCCCAGGCCCTGAGATCAAGACCCACAACCAACCACACACACCAAAAAAGGAATAATGTGGAAAGTTAATATCCATTGTTTCTCCTAAGAAAGGTCAGGTAGAATTGGAGCTTTACATCTTGCTGTACACTGTCTTTTTACAGCAATGAACGAGCCCTTGATTTCCCTGTGAGTTTAATGACTTGACCTAATACAATTTTTCTTCCTTGCCTTTTCTTTTTAGTGGGAAAGATACCATGGTGAAATGGTGGGACCTTGATAACCAGCACTGCTTCAAAACAATGGTTGGCCACCGAACTGAGGTACGGGTTAAGGTCATGAGCCTGGGAAAAGAACGGCAAGGCAACAGGGAAAAGATGTTTTTCTTCCTTGGCCTTTTCTTGATTTTTTTGTCTGTACTGCTAATAGTAATCATTATTTACTGTCTTGAGAGGTAGTGAGA
>NW_027205297.1:0-16140 GCF_024711535.1 Dipodomys merriami
ATCAAAGGAAGTGTCTATTTGGAAGAATTTTGGAACACATGTGTACAGTTCTTAGAGATATCCTCATAGGCACATATCTTGGGGAGAGCATGTTTCTCTGATAGTGGGTGAGATGGATTCAGAAATACTTTGGGTTCCATAAGGCCATGGACAAAAGCTAAGCTTACAGCTCAGCAGTACTTATTAGCAATCTCATAGTCCTTAGTGGCAGCATGCCCTTGAAATATATGTGGTGTCTCCCTGGTCAAAGTTGTAGACTCTATCACTTTTTTTTTAGTCCCCCTGAATACTGTTAAAGACATTAACAAGGAACCGCTGGGCTGCTTGTGAAAGAGCCCTGAAGAAACCAAGGCTCTAGACACTTGAAAGCACTGGCCACTAGGGGGCAGTGGAGAGCCACAGACAGCTGTCAGGATGCCTGTAACAAGGTTGTTATATTTGAAACTTTCTTTCTTTCTTTCTTTCTTTCTTTCTTTCTTTCTTTCTTTCTTTCTTTCTTTGCTTGCTTGCTTGCTTGCTTGCTTGCTTGCTTGCTTGCTTGCTTGCTTGCTTGCTTGCTTGCTTGCTTGCTTGCTTGCTTGCTTTCTTTCTTCCTTCCTTCCTTCCTTCTTTTCCTTCCTTTCTCCCTTCCTTTCTCTCTTCCTTTCTGTCTTTCTTTCTTTAATAAAATGTTATTGCAAGTCAATGCAAATGTTGGGTTGCGTGCAGCCTGTGGGGCATCAGCTTCAGTTTTAATTGGATGACTCAGGTCCGTCCATCTGAGGAGCACCCAACTCAGCACCCCCATCATCCTTCCTCCACTCCGTCCCCCGCCCCGGTTTGCCACAGTCATGGTCCTTTGCCTATATATAGCAAGCCCACGAGTTTCAGTTCTGCCTTATCCAGCCCTGCCTGCCCTGCACCTGTGCAGACTCGTTCCCTTCAGACCAGATGTGCACCAAACTGGTTGCACATTTCTGGTACTTTCTGATCAGGAACCAAAGAACTTCGCCTTGAGTCCCAGGTCCTGTCATATCCTACTAGGAAATCTTGGTCACATCTACCATCTTCACCAGGTCTCAGTTTTGCATCAGGAAAATGGGTGTATTGGAATACATCTGCCACAGTCTCTATTATCATCTTCCTACTCTTCTTTGATTCTACAAAAAAACAAAAAACAAAAAACAAAAAACAGAAAACAAAAAAACAAGAGAGAGCCCATTTCTGGGTTCTGGTGCCTTATTCCTGTCATCCTAAGTACTCAGGAGGCTGAGATTCGAAGATCACAGTTCAAAGCCAGCCCGGGCAGGAAAGTCTGTGACACTCTGATCTCCAATTAACCACCAGAAAACCGGAAGAAGAGCTGTGACTCAAGTGCTAGAGAGCTGGCCTTGAGCCAAATAAATCTCAGGGCAGCATTCAGGCCCTGAGTTCAAGCTCCTGCCCACCCCACCCCACCCACACAGAAATCATGTACTATGTGTTTGTGTGTGTGTTTGTGTGATGGTACAAAGACTTGAATTGAGGGCCTTGTGCTCTTGCTTAGCTGTTTTTTTTTTGATCAAGGTTGACACTCTACCACTTGAACCACACCTCCACTCATGATTCATGGTTCAATAAAAGGGCTTTAGTAGCAGCTCATAAAATGACATTACCAAGCACCAGAGGAAAGGGTGGTCTTGCTTTGTTCTCTCTAGCTTCTAGAAAACATTTAAACTCACGGAAAGGAGCAGACATTACTGGCAGCTGTCTGAAATGTCCAGCTTTTCCTTTGGATTTTTCTGTTCATCCTTTCACAGAGATCAGCTTTTTATTTTTTATTTTATCTGTGCCAGTCTTAGGGCTTGAACTCAAGGCCTAGGCAACCGTCTCTGAGTTTTTTTACTCAAGGCTAGCATTCTGCTACTTGAGCCACACAGTTCCATTTCTGACTTTATTTTAGTGGTTTATTGGAGATAAGAATCTCACAGACTTTCCTTCCCCGGGCTGGCTTTGAACTTCAATCCTTAAATCTCAGCCTCCTGAGTAGCTAGGATGAGAGGTGATCTTTCTTTACCTGGGTTGCTGTGCTGGTTGCATGTTTTGTGTAATGTATTACCAAGTTGCTTCATTCATAATAAGGAATCCAAGGCTGAGAACACTTAATTGGGATTGTGAAGTATGTGCATAAATTAAATGACAGCCTCGAGTCAGACTCCAGTTTTCAAGTGTCACTCTTTCATGACATTAAAATACTCCTCAGGTACCACAGAAGCCTTCATTCCAAAATGAATACTCTGTGTAACTCATTAATGGATACAGAATAAAAAGAGAAATGAATCCTGTTACCTACCAAAAAGCTAGCTCAGCTCCTTAGTGATAGGGAAAAATAAATATTGCAAACACAGGTTTGAAATGAAATTTTTTAAATTTTATTTTATTTTATTTGTGAACATACTGTACAGAGGAGTTACAATTACATGGGCAGGATAATGTGTACATTTCTTACCAAGCATTGCAGCCTCCTCCTTTGTTTACCGTTCACATCCCTTCCCAGACTCCCCCCTCCCCCCCAATCCCAATCCTTCTCCTTCCCCCCCATTCCCCCCCCAAAGCGACGTTGTAAAGCTCGTTTTGGACATGACAACTTGTACTTCTCATTGTTGCAACAGGTCCACCTGTATCCTTAAACAACTGGTTTTTCCCCATCTCCTCCACAAGTTATACTGACATCAAATATAGTGAAAGCAGGGGTTATAATGTGGGGGAGGGACATACAGAGCAACAAAGAGATAATCTTATAAATGTGTTAGAAACACATGCATGAAAGAAAAAAACTTTAAAATACACATCTAAGGGTTCATTTTCCTGACATCACATTATCTGACCTTTTCCGCTTGACTCATACATATACTAGATATTACAAATAAGGGAAACCATGGGACCTATGTTTCTTTGGGCCTGGCTTACTTCACTTAATATAATTTTTTCCAAGTTTTTCCATTTCCTAACAAATGGAGCAATGTCATTCTTTCTGATGGAGGCATAGAATTCCATTGTGTATATATACCACATTTTCTTGATACATTCATCTACTGAGGGGCATCTGGGTTGGTTCCATATCTTAGCTATGGTAAATAATGCTGCAATAAACATAGTTGTGCTGGTAGCTTTAGTGTGGTCCTGTTTGTAAACATTTGGGTAAATGTCCAAAAGTGGGATTGCTGGGTCATAGGGGAGTTCTATGTGAAGTCTTTTGAGGAACATCCATACTGCTTTCCAAAGTGGTTGAACAAGTTTACATTCCCACCAACAATGAAGTAAGGTTCCTTTCTGTCCACATCCCCTCCAGCATCTGTTGTTGTTAGAGTTCTTGATTTTTTGCTGTTCTAACTGGAGTGAGGTGATATCTGAATGTTGTTTTGAGTTGCATTTCTTTTATGGCTAGGGATGTTGAACATTTTCTTCATGTGTTTTTGGCCATCCTTCTTTCTTCTTCAGAGAAGTTTCTCTTTAAGTCTTTCGCCCACTTATTTATTGGGCAGTTGTTTCTTTGAGTATTTGTTGTTGGGTGGTTTAATTTTTTGAGTTCCAAGTATATTTTAGATATGAGACCCTTGTCCGTTGTATGGCTAGTAAAGATCTTCTCCCAATCCATGGGCTTTCTATTGATCTTGCTAGCTATGTCATTTGCCCTGCAGAAGCTCTGCAACTTCATGCAATCCCATTTGTCCAACCTTTCTTTGATTCGTTGTGTTTCCGGGTCTCTATTCAGAAAATTTCGGCCTGAGCCAAGAAGACCTAGTGTTTCTCCTATTCCATCCTGTAATGTTTTCAGAGTGTCTGCTTTGAGTTCAAGGTCTTTGATCCATTTGGAGTTGATTCTGGTGCAGGGTGATATATAAGGATCTAGCCTTAGTTTTCTACATGTAGTTAACCAATTTTGCCAGCACCATTTACTGAAGAGGTTGTCTTTCTTCCATTCTATTGGTTTAGCTCCCTTATCGAAGATTAGATGGCTATAGGTCTGTAGGTTCATTTCTGGGTTTTCAATTCTATTCCATTGGTCCTGAGGTCTGTTCTTATGCCAATACCAAGCTGTTTTGATTACTATGGCTTTATAGTAGAGTTTGAAGTTTGGTATTGATATTCCTCCAGCAGTGTTCTTTCCATTGAGGAGCGTTTTTGCTATTCGGGGTCTTTTATTGTTCCATATGAATTTTTGGATTGCCTCTTCTATTTCCTTGAAGAATGAGGTTGGAATTTTGATTGGTATTGCATTGAATTTGTAGATAACCTTGGGAAGTATTGCCATTTTCACGATGTTAATCTTTCCAATCCAGGAGCATGGGAGGTTTTGCCATTTTTTAAGTTCTGTGCTGATTTCCTTTTTTAAGATTTTCAAGTTTTCATCATAGAGGTCCTTCACTTCTTTAGTTAATTCCTAGGTATTTTATTTTTTGTGGGGCTATTACAAATGAAGTTGCTTTCCTAATTTCAGCCACACTTTTCTCATTGTTGGCATACAGAAAAGCCATTGATTTTGGGGGGTTAATTTTATAACCTGCTACTTTGCCAAAGTTTTGAATCAGCTTGAGTAATTTGGGAGTGGAGTCTATGGGATTCTTTAAATACAAGATCATGTCATCTGCAAAGAGGGAGAGTTTTATGAAATGAAATATTTTAGAAAGAGCAACATCAGGATTATTTTTACTCCTCTTCTTTTTGTTTTTTTATTTGTTGTTTATTGTGGATTCCATTGCATCATGAAAATAAATGGACAATGTCAGCATTTTCTCCTCCCAGCTGGATCCCAGGTTGGCAACGTTTTACTCCCATATAGGAAAAAAAAACCCTACAATCTCATAAAATTTAAGGTTATTAAGTTGCAACTGAATAATCCATGAGAAAATTATGAAACATTTATGGTGGAATATTGAGAACTTCCAGAGTAAAGAAGCCATTTGGGGGTTTCCCCCTTGCCAAACTTGGGTAGCTCCACCTCGCTCTCCTGGCTTTTTGCTGTTACCTCAGATGATCCGAGGTGGCTAACGGCCCTTCTGATTTGTCTAAAAGATACCTCAGAACCTGGCAAAGCTAGGCACCGGGATGGCTCACACTGATAATCCTAGCTGCAGATTCCTAATGAAGACCCTGAGATCTGAGGACTGTAGTTTGAAGCCAGCCTGTTCAGGAAAGTCCATGAGACTCTTATCCCCAATGAGCCACCAGGAAACAGGAAGTGGAACTGTGGCTCAATTGGTGGAGTGCAATGCGCAGGCCCTGAGTTCAAGATCCAGTACAGGCACACATACAACATTTGCCTCTGATTAGGAAGCTGAGTTCCAAGAAGAGGCAGGTTTTACCCAATCCAAGTTAAAGGTAGATTTCAACCCTAAATCTTATGCTACTGTACTGGAACCTTACTTATTTTGTTCTTATTTATTTATTATTTATATATTTATTTATAATAATTATTATTATATATTTAATATATTTTTGTCAGGGGCTTGAACTCAGGGCCTGGGTGCTGTCCCTGAGCTCTTTTGCTCAAGGCTAGTGGTCTACTATTTTGAACCACAGCACCACTTCTGGTTTTCTGGTGGTTCATTGGAGATGAGTCTTGCAGACTTTCTTGCCCAGGGTTGGCTTTGAACATGCATCCTCAGATCTAAGCCTCTTGAGTAAGTAGGATGACAGGTATGAGCCACTAGTGCCTAGCTCTGAATCTTATTTACAGAGGAATAAATTAAGACACATAGTCACTCCTGTCAGAACTTCTCAGAGCAAGGACCAAAGCCAGCATTTGTCCCCAGTGCTTTTTTCCTAATGTGAAGAAGACAGGTTCGGAGTTTCTTAGAGGGGTTGGAATGCCAGCCTCAATCCCCGACAGTAAGGAGGAGATTCTTCATCTGTGCCTGGATGGTTATTCTAAAGCACAGGCATTTGGCAGTGAAGTGCTATATCCTGTCATGGTTACTGTATGGGTATAATGTGCTCCCTGATCAAAACACACACATTTGAATTCCAGTGTCATCTGACTCATTAAACCAGGGCACCAAGGTTGATACTCTTCAACTCAAGATAGACATGACAAGGAAGTCCAAACTCATCTGAAGCAGCATTGGTTGGTATCTGCAGGAATGATATCAGACTAAAGAAATCTCTCAAGAGAAAATTCTACACTGCAAACCCCAGGCAGAGGAAATCTCGAACATGATATCACAAAAGCCCTCAATTGTCACTTGATCATATTCTGTAATACTCCATTTACCAAGATCCAGCACCTAAAATTAACATTCTTTCAGAACCACTTAGAATCACCAACCATCTATCACTATGATTGATCTCTTCTGTCCATCCTCACATCAGGCCCTAAAACAGGGAGAGACCAATCATAGGGGCACAGCACCCCCTGCTGCCAGGTTTGCCACAGGACACTGTTAAATGAACAAAGAACAAGTGCTAATATTGGGTACCATCTTGGATTGGCTTGCATGGGCAATCTGTCTTTTACTGTGTTCTTTTTTATAATCTAAGCTCTGAGACTCTTATCTCCAATTAATCACAGTGAAAGCTGGAAGTGAGCTCTGGCTTAAATGGTGGAGTGCTAACCTTGAGCACAAAAACTCAGGGACAGCACTCAGGCCCAAAGATCAAGCCCTGGGATGGGGGAAAAAAAGAAAAGAAAAGAAAAGAAGGAAGGAAGGAAAGAAAGAAGGAAGGAAGCAAGGAATGAAGGAAGCAAGGAAAGAAGGAAAGAAGGAAGGAGAGAAAGAAAATTTCTTATCACAGGGACAGAAACAGGAATAGCAGAATTAATTGAAACCCACATTGTACTATGCACATCACTGGAGAAAACCCACAGACTTTAGATTTCCAGAGTGGTAAACTACTATTCTTCTAGGAATTCTGCTCCATTTAAGGATGTGGTATACCGATTTGTTGTTGGCCTTCCATTCTCCCCAGCATCCTTCTTTCTCCCATGCCTCCCTGCTCTGTCAGTAGATCATCTAGGCCCCACCCAACAGTCAAGAAGAAATTAGAGCACCTCTTTTCCCATGCTTCTGATTTTCAATTACACCAGTATAATGTACTTAAAAGTCAGTCTTGTATTTGGAAAGAGAAATCTAGCCAGGTGGTAATTTCATTGCTCTGTCAATTTTTAAAGAAGATTCTATGTAAGTGCAGCGATTGGCTCTCTGCCACACTGCCAGCCAACAGCAAGCTAGTGTCTATATGGACAAGGAGATGCCAGCAGAGCCCCTGGGTGCATACCACAGCTGGCAGGAAAAGTCCCTGCCTCCCTTCTAGTACCTTCTGGGACTTTGCAGGAGTTTCCTTTGGGATAAAACCTAGAATTAAACACAAAAATATTGAATTATTATCATTATTATTATTATCGTTATAATTATTATTATTATTGCTTTACAGTTTCCAGATGCTTTGCATCAAGCTCATAGCAAATAATGAGTCCAGCCCTACTTTCTACTCACTAACCATTCACACCTCAGAAGCCTCCTTTGTTACTAGCTGACTTTTGAGAGAAGTGAATTTGAGAGAAATTAGACAGTGTGAACAACATCTCTCTCCTATTTGATATCCCAGGCACAATCCCATGTTTGTCTGTTCACAGAGGTGACACGTTTGGTCCACTGAAAATGGATTGCTCCTCCACTGTCCTGCTTATGCTAATCATAGTCCTGCACATGTTTGTGAGAGAAAATGAAGGTATAAGCTGGGTGCTGGTGACTCAGGAGGCTTAAATCTGAGGAGCATGGTTCATCAAAGTCAGCCTGGGAGGGAAAGTCTGTGAGAATCTTACCTCCAATTAATCAGCAAAAAGATAGAAGTGGAGATGTGGCTCAAGTGGTAGAGCACTAGTCTTGAGCAAAAAAGCTTAGGAACAGTGCCTATGCTCTGAGTTCAAACAAACAAAAAACAAACAAAAACAAACAAAACAGAAAACAAACAAAAAACCCGGCTATGGAAAATAAATGTCAAGTATCTCCATCATTGACTAAAGCTGGAAATGGATAAGATTATCCAAAAATTTTCACTGCAAGCAAATCTTGGAACACAAGATTTAATGTGTAAATCATTTAGGGAAAAGATGAACCAGGGGAAATGATGGCATGATATTCATATTTGCATTGTTCAATTAGTTCTTTCATCAAGTATTTGCTGGATGTTCATTTGGGGCCTGGTTGTAGACTACAGTATTGAAAAGCAAGTCCATTCTTAGCAAACTGCCTTGGTCTGGTTTAGAGCTCTCCATATCTCAAAGAAAAGGGAGCTTCAAGATTGCTTGCTTCAGGTCACACAGACTCGATGATGTCAGAATGTTCTAGAAAGTTCCAGAAAGTTCCCTCCAGTTGACAGAGGCCTCAGTGAGCCTGGGTCGGAGTGAGGGAGAGTCTGTAAGTCTTCAGTTCAGGTTAGACTTTAGGCTACAGCTTGAATCAGGGATCACTGGCTGCAATCAGAGGCCCACCTTGATAGAACAGGAGAATTCTCTGGCTGACAAGAAAATCACATTATCCATTGAGGATCGTCTATGTTTTTATAGACCCAGGCACCAATGATTCACATCTATAATCCTTGTTAATCAAGAGGCTGAGATCTGAAGATACGAGTTCAAAGTTAGAAAAGTCCATGAAACATTTATCTATAGTTCACTGCCAAAATAAAAACCCATCCCACAACAAAACAAAACAAAACCCCCCTGAAGTGGAGCTCAAGAAGTAGAGTGTTAGCCTTGAGCAAAAGGGACAGCTCCCAGGCCCTGAGTTCAAGCACTGGGATCAACACACACAACAACAACAACAACCACAACAACAAGAGGCAAAGGAACAGAGATTGCCCTTAGTTCAACAAGGAGAAAAAAATATTTGCAGTAGACTGACCTGCAAGGAACACAAAGAACTATTAGTTCTTACCAAAGCTACTTACCTCCTTCCTAAAATTCTACAGCCAGCCAGCACCACTGGCTCCTGCCTGTAGCTACTCAGGAGACTGAAGTCTGAAAGTCAGCCTGGACAGAAAATTCCCTGTAAGACTCTTATCTCCAATTAACCACTCAAAAACCAGAAGTGGCACTATGGCTCAAGTGGTAGAGCATTGGCCTTGAGCTCAAAGAGGCTCAGTGATAGCACCCGGGACCAACACAGAGACACAGACAAACAGAAACACACACACACACACACACACACACACACACACACACACACACACACACACACACAATTTCTGCAACCACATTATACCCAAGTATAAAACCAAACCTCCCCAACCTGGCCAAATGCTGGAATCCACCAGACAGCCCTCAAATAACATAGCTACCTTCGGCCTAGCCCAAGGGCTTCTGATGACACAGCCTGGGATAGGGTCTTGGCAGTGGGAAGCTTTTAAAATCTCCCCAGTAGGTAACTTGACTGTGTAGCTAAAACTGAGAACATAGGGGCTGTAAGGTTTTCAGAGCAGTTTTCACAATCAATACCACATCCATCCATTTGCTATTCAAGGCAGGAGGTCTCTAACTTTACTATATATGAGAATCACCTGAGAGGACAGTGGTAAGTAGCTTTGGTAAGTGAGGGAGTGTCTGTAAGTCTTCAGTTCAGGTTAGACTTTAGGCTACAGCTTGAATCAGGGATCACTGGCTGCAATCAGAGGCCCAGCCCCTGATGGGCCAGGTCAGTGATGAGAAGGAACGGCTGTCCACAGTGTTTTAAATAACATATTTCTGCTGGGTATGTTGGCTCCTGCCTGTTATCCTAACCACTCAGAGAGGCTGAGATCTGAAGACTATGGTTCAACACCAGCCCAGACAGGAAATGTCTAATTGCATGCCTAATTACCCATGAGCACATGGCACAATGGCTTATTTAATTCTGCCTTGGCTCAGAGTAGAGACAGGTCCCCATTCCAGTTGGAAAGGTTTCAGTCCTTTCGGGGAGGGGCAGGAGAAGAAGGAAAGGGAGTTATTGAAATGCAGAAATCTTTTCTTCATTACTTTGCATCTGGCCATCTTTCCTTGTCTCAAAAACTACTCCCTGCAAATGAGGGGAATTTTTCACCTTTGGGTTTAGCTACCCATGATATGCTGGCCATGGCGCTGAGATCGGGGAAGAGCCACTTCCACTGCCTTGCTAGGCAGTGGACAGTCGTTCCTTCTCATCACTGACCTGGCCCATCAGGGGGTGGGTTGGCTTAGGAAGCTGTCAGGATGTGTACTGTCTCCTTCCTAGGTTCCTTCTCACTTTGTTGGAGTAGAATCCAGGCTTCACCCGCGCTGGAGAGGCAGTGAGTGTGAGCACAAGGCCAGGCCACCCCCTCCACACAGTGAGCACACAACCAAACCATAGTGCTGGTTAGTTCTTTTTTTCCCCCTTCCCATCCCTTCCCATCCTCCCCCCAATCCTCCCCTCCCCCCCCACCAAAGTTGTAAAGTTTGTTTTCGACATAATGACTTGTACATCTCATTGTTGCAATGGGTCCGCCTGTATCCCTATTTAAATTATACCGACATCAAATAGAGTGAAAGCAGGGGTTATACTGTGGGGAAGGGACATACAAAGCTACAAAGAAATAATCTTATAAATGTGTTAGAAACAATCGAATGAAAGAAAAAAAAACATGTGAATACATATCTTAAGATTCATTTCCCTAACATCAACTTATCTGACCTTTTCTGCTTGACTCAGACATATACTAGATATTGCAAATAAAGGAAACTATGGGACATATGCTTCCTTGGGCCCGGCTTACTTCACTTAATATAATTTTTTCCAAGCCTTTCCATTTCCTAACAAATGGGGCAATGTCATTCTTTCTGATAGAGGCATAGAATTCCATTGTGTATATATACCACATTTTCTTGTCCATTCATCTACTGAGGGGCATCTGGGTTGGCTCCATATCTTAGCTATAGTAAATAATGCTGCAATAAACATAGTCGTGCTGGTAGCTTTAGCTTGGTCTTGTTTGTGAACATTTGGGTAAATGCCCAAAAGTGGGATTGCTGGGTCATAGGGAAGCTCTATGTGGTGCCTTTTGAGGAACCTCCATACTGCTTTCCAAAGTGGTTGAACAAGTTTACACTCCCACCAATGCAGTAAGGTTCCCTTCTGTCTACATCCCCTCCAGCATCTGTTTTTATTAGAGTTCTTGATTTTAGCCATTCTAACTGGAGTGAGGTTGTATCTCAATGTTGTTTTGATTTGCATTTCTTTTATGGCTAGGGAGGTTGAACATTTCTTCATGTGTCTATTGGCCATCCTTCTTTCCTCTTCAGAGAAGTTTCTCTGTAAGTCTTTAGCCCATTTATATATTGTGCAGTCGTTCTTTAAGGATTTGTTGTTGGGAGATTTAATTTTTTGAGTTCCAGGTATATTTTAGATATGAAACCTTGTCTGTTGTATGGCTAGTGAAGATCTTCTCCAAATCTGTGTGCTTTCTATTGATCTTACTAGCTATGTCCTTTGCCATGCAGAAGCTCTGGCATTTCATGCAATCCCATTTGTCCAACATTTCTTTAATTTGTTGTATTTCTGGGTGTCTACTAAGAAAATTTTGGCCTGTGCTAAGGAGACCTAGGGTTTCTCCTATTCCAACCTGTAATGTTTTAGGAGTGTCTGCTTTGACTTTGAGGTCTTTGATCCATTTGGAGTTGATTGTAGAGCAGGGTGATATATAAGGAGCTAGTTTTAGTTTTCCATAAGTGAGTAACCAATTTTGCCAGCACCATTTACTGAAGAGGCTGTCTTTATTCTATTTATTTAGTTCCCTTATGGAAGATTAGAAGGCTATAGGTCTGTAGGTGCATTTCTGGGTTTTCAATTCTATTCCATTTGGCCTGCCGTCTGTTATTGTGCCAGTACCAAGCTGTTTTGATTACTATGGCTTTGTAGTAGAGAATGAAATTTGGTATTGATATTCCTCCACCATTGTTCTTTCTGTTAAGGATCATTTTGACTATTCGGGGTCTTTCATTGTTCCATATGAATTGTTGGATTGCCTCTTCTATTTCTTTGAAGAATGAGGTTGGAATATTGATAGGTATCATATTGAATTTGAAAATAGCCTTGGAAGTATTGCCATTTTCACGATGATGATGTTGATCCTTCCAATCCAGGAGCATGGGAGGTTTTTCACATTTTAAATTCTCTTTTGATTTCCTTTTTCAGGTTTTTAAAGTTTTCATCATAGAAGTCCTTCACTTCTTTGGTTAAGTTAATTCCTAGGTATTTTTTGTGGGGTTATTACAAATGGAGTTGCTTTCCTGATTTCACCCATGCTTTTCTCATTGTTGGCATGCAGAAAAGCCATTGATTTTTGAGGGTTAATTTTATACCCTGCTACTTTGCCAAAGTTTTGAATCAGCTTGAGTAATTTGATAGTGGAGTCCATGGCATTCTTTAAATACAAGATCATGTCATCTGCAAAGTGGATGAGTTTTACTTCATCTTTTCCTATTTAGATCCCTCTTATGTCTTCATCTTGTCTTATTGCTGTAGGTAGGCATTTTAATACTAAATTGACGAGAAGTGGAGAAAGTAGACATCCTTGTATCATTCCTGCGTTAAGAGTAAATGGCTTTAGTTTTTCACAATTAAGTATAATGCTGGCTGTAGGTTTGTCATATACAGCCTTTATTGTATGAGGAATGTTGCCTGGATTCTTAGTTTTTCCAAAACCCTCATCATAAAGGGGTGTTGGATCTTGTCAACTGCTTTTCTGCATCTATTGAGATAACCATGGGCTACTGATGCTCAGCTAAGAACATTTTTATAAAAGAAAGAGTATAAAAAGTTTCAGGAATAGTGCTCTCAGAGGCCCATACAGTGGTTCGATAAGCCCATACATATAGTCAAGCTGAAGGCATTATGCATGTCCAAGGTGTAAAGCTGACCTGAGTTCTCATGTTTCCTTTTTTTTTTTTTTTTTGTTCAGTCATGGGGCTTGAACTCTGGGGTTGGGCACTGTCACTGTGTTCTTCAGCTTAAGGCGAACACTGTACCACTTGAGCCACAGCACCACTTCCGGTTTTCTAGTGCTTTATTGTAGATAAGAATCTTATGGACTTTCCTCCCCGAGCTGGCTTTGAACCATGATCTTCAGATCTCAGCCTCCTGAGTAGCTAGGATTACAGGCATGAGCCATCGGAGCCTGGCTGAATTTTCATCTTTCTATGGCACAATTGAGTTCACTTAATTATAAGTGAAATAGATGTTGCTTTGGGACTCTGTAATTGAGTGATCTCTTAACTTTATTCAGCAAGTCATTCAGAAGTTTTTCATATTTATAGTACTTCTCAATTTCCAACGCATTTTTTAACATACATTATTCCAATGGAGTGTTATCAGAGCTACCAGGTCTCTTCAGAATATAGATGAAGACACTGAAGCTCAAATCATTAGTACCTGAGTGCAGAGCCAAGGGTTGGGAGAACGTGGAATGTCTAAGAAGTTTAAAGTCTATATAACAGTTTTTCTCAGAAAAAAGTGCTTCAATAATGCTTCACTAATGACTAATTCCACCTGTGATCTTAAGTAATCAAGAGGCTGAGATCAAAGAACTGTAGCTGGAAGGCAACGAGAGCCGGAAAGTCTATGAGACTCTTATTCCCTTTAACCAGTAAAAAGCAGGAAGTGAGCTGTGGCTCAAATGGTAAAGTGCTGGCCTTAAACCAAAAGCTAATGGACAGCACCCAGGCCCTTAGCTCAAGCCCTAGTACTGGCACGTGAACACAAAATCTATCTCCCTAAGAATAAAAGTCATAAGTCATCACCCACCACATTGACCTATATTAGATTGAGGTAAATAGCAGTTTCCTTGGAAAAGTCACTGGCAGCTTAGGTATCAATCAAAACAGCCATCAGAAAGTAAGCATTATTTTTCAAAGTATGCCAAGTCATTGCTTTTTATTTCTACAATAATGGCCAAATGTCAATGTAATTATTTGAGAATATGTAAGAGTGATTGTGCAAGTGCAGAAATGGAACCTGCAAGCCTTTATTAGTTGTGGATGACATAGGATAGCAAGAACTAAGTTGCATTCTAATTTCTATGACATGACAGATATTAATAATCAACCATGATGCACTTCCTCATTGAATTCAGATGAGGCATTCCTGTTCTCAGTTCTGACTCAGTTACCAAGTAATTGTTCAGTTGTTTATTTACCATCTTGTTTTCAGAAATCTGCACAGAGGACCCATCTCAAAACCATACTTGAATCCACATTTTATTTTGGAAGTCATATGTAAAACTATTTTTAAAATTTCTTATGCCAGAAACCTGTAAACAAAATAGGCCACATAACTATAATCTGTGCAAAATTATGTCAACATTTCCAACATGAAATTTGCAGACCTGCAGACTCAATATATAAAAGTGGCACTCCCTTCATAATTGCTAAACTTTCCTCTTGAAAGGTGTGTCTGTTAAGTGCTTGTAGCAATTGTGGAAATTAATTTTATTCCATGGACCCTATGGAGTCAGGCATTTCCTTACAAAGAAAATTTCACCGTGGCGTTATTCATTGTGAGTCTTTCAGAAACCAGCAGTTTCTTTCACAAAGTGGAATGCACTGCTTTAAATTGGAAGCTTAATCCTCCATAATTAGACCTTGGGCACTCAGTGTAAAAAAGCAGCCCATGACCAAAAATTGTTTTAGATTTAAGGATGTGTTACTCTCTTAAGAGAGCTTTCTCAGAACACATTTACTTCTTGCCCAAGCTCCATTTTTTTTAACCTCCAGCTCCTAACTTCCTTTTTTTATTTTTTTTGATGCTAGAACTAAGGCTTGAACTCAGAGCCTGGACACCACTTCTCAGCTTTTATCTTGAGCGTGGAGGTCTACCATTTAAGCTACAACTCAACTTAACAGCTTGCTGGTGGTTAATTGGAGATAGAAGTCTCATAGACTTCCCTTTCCAGGCTGGCTTTGAACCATGATCCTCAGATCTCAGTCTTCTGAGCAGCTACGATTACAGCATGAGTCACCAGTGCCTGGCTGCAACTGATGACTTCTGAGCATATATATGTGTAGATAGATAGATAGATAGATAGATAGATAGATAGATAGATAGATAGATAGATAGATAGATAGATGATATAGTTGTTTTTGTTGTTGTTGTTTTAAATTGCCTCGAAATTATTCCATCACCAAGTCTCTATTCTTTGTAGTTAGAGTCACTAATTCAGTGAAAGTGACACTTAGATTTTAAGTTAGGAATCTGTTGGATAGGAGTCTTCTCCTGACACTTTTCAAAGTAGGTTTATCTGTAACTTGGTCTGAATTGGTGGCAAGCAACAGAAACTCAAGTCTAAATTGCTTTAGCAAAAAAAGGAGTTTTTCATAGGCATGGGTTTTAAAGGCAGAGCAGGTAGGTGGAGACAGTGAGAAGGAAGTGGAAGCCATAATAAAGGCTTAGTAAGGGTCATTGTTTGGGAAGGCCGAAGTCAGGCCTCCTCCTCCTTGCCCACAACAAGAAGCCCTGTGCTGAAAACTGCACTGGTCATCTCTTCATCAACCTTTTCCCATAGAGAGAGGCCAATAAAGCAACATAAAAACTGCCATCTATATACACCCACCTGCCAGCTCTATTATATGATTCATCATTTATTTGATTCATCATTTATCAGTGTCTACCATGGAGCAAAATCTTCAGCTAGACATTTTTGTTGTGTTGTTGTTGTTGTTGGTCATGAGGCTTGAAATCAGCTTGGGTGCTTTCCCTGAACTCTTTGGCTCAATGATAGCACTCTCTCACTTTGAGCCACAGTGCCACTTTTGGTTGTCTGGTGGTTAATTGGTGGTAAGAGTCTCACAGACTTCCCTACCCAGGCTGGCTTTAAATCACATCCACAGATCTCACCCTCCTGAGTAGCTTGGATTGCAAGTGTTTTCTAGCACCCATGACTAGAAAACATTGATACTTACAAAATTCTAAAACTGGATGCTGGTGGCTCACACCTGTAATCCAACTACTCAGAAGGCTACAATTGATCTGAGAATTGCAGTTCAAAGCCAGTCTGTGTAGGAAAGTTTGTGAGAGCCTTATCTCCAATTTACAAGCAAAATCTCTTCAGAAGCCATGGTCCAGGTGGTAAAATGGTAAGAGTCAGCTTTGAGCAAAAAAGCCAAGGGAGAGAATGAGGCTCTGAGTTCAAGCC
>NW_027205298.1:0-16121 GCF_024711535.1 Dipodomys merriami
CAAGTTTGCCAGTTGGAAAGATCATTATTCTGTTTTTAAGAAGATCATGCCACTGTACAGTTTGTGCCAAGGGTAATCAGTCACAGAAAAGAATCTCTCACATGTATAGCTCTACCTTACTTATAGCTTACTAGATCCTAATTATGTTTCATAAATGGACAGTCAAACAAGGAAAATAGAAAATATGCATGACTGTAAATTAGAATGTAGAAATTACATGTCAAAACAGGGAGCCTTTTTCTGTGCCTGTTCTAGGGCTTGAACTCAGGGCCTGGACTCTGCCCCTGAATTTTTTTACTCAAGTTTAGCATTTTAAAACTTGAGTCACAGCTCCAGTTCTAGGGTTTTTGGTGGTTAATTGGAGATAAGAATCTCACAGAGTTTGCTTCTTCATGATGGTTACGATCAGCCTCCTGAGTAGCTAGGAATAGAACTCTGAGCCACCAAAACCTGCTTAGGCAGCCATTTTGAAATTACACAGTAATGTTCCAGCAGGCAACTCACAGCAAGAGCACACTGAAGATAATTCCATTGTTACAGGATTGCTGATCCTTGATGCCCCAAGGAGGATGTCTCCAACAGGGAGTCATCTGCCTGGCCCTTGCATACTGAGTTCCTGATTTGTCTCAGAAAAGAATTTGAGGATACAAATTAAAGGCCAAGAAAGTTTATTAGTAAAGCAGAGTTAATGAAACAAAGAAAGATAGTGCACAACCCAGCCATGGGTATGGGCATATCTGACCATAAATTCTTCATGATCTTAAAACTATCTGCATATCTGTGCTCAAATGGAGGTTGAGGGTTTGACTCATATTTATTAAGAGTGATTAAATGTACCAAGTGTGTGAACAAAGATAAATACATAAGGTACACTTTCATCAATTAGGCTCAGAGACTTCTAGACTGACCTATTTGTTAAATTTTGGTCATTGATGTCTGGTAAGCCCTTAAAAGGATGAATTTTGCCACATGCTCCAAGACAGGTGTCCATTCGTGAGATAAATAAAACTTTAATCACATTTTATCAAGAAAAGTTATTTTTCCCAAATGTCTGTTTTTTCCAGGATGAGTCTCTTTAAGATATCGTAGTTCAGTTTCCAGATCACACTTTATATATATTTTTTATTGTAAGAATACCGTACATAGGAGTTACAATTACATGGGCAAGATAACGGGTACATTTCTTATCAAGCATTGTTTCCTCCTCTTTGTTTCCCCTTCCCATCTCTTCCCATACTCTCCCCAGCTTCCCCCACCCGATCTTCCCCTCCCCCAAAGTTGTAAAGTTCGTTTTTTGACATAACGACTTGTACATCTCATTGTTGCAATGGGTCCACCTGTATCCCTGGTTAAACAATTTGTTTTTGCCCTTCCCCTCCACAAATTATACGAACATCAAATACAGTGAAGGCAGGGGTTATACTGTGGGGGAGGGACGTATAAGGCAACATAGAACTCATCTTATAAATGTGTTAGAAACAATTGCATGAAAGAAAAAAAAATTGAATACTTATCTTGGGGTTCATTCCCCTAACATCAACTTATCTGACTTTTAGTGCTTGGCTCAGACATATACTAGTTATTACAAATAAGGGAAACCATGGGACCTATGTTTCTTTGGGCCTGGCTTACTTCACTTAATATAATTTTTTCCAAGTCTTTCCATTTCCTAACAAATAGGGCAATGTCATTCTTTCTGATGGAGGCATAGAATTCCATTGAGATCACACTTTATTTTGGACAAGCAGGCTAAGTCAGAGGAAGAGATCTACTCTTTTTCTTTATTCTTTTTCTTTTAACTAATACTGAAGCTTTTGATGGAATGTCAGCCTTAAAGATAATGCTTTTTTGCTTTTAATAGAATTATTAATACAGTGTCTCTGAATTCTGTGCTGCTGTTTCCTATGCCTCACTTTCCTTGTCTACTCCATCTCACCTTAAGAGGTAGTATTTCAAAGGTGTGAAATATTTTTTCTATAGCCTTAGTTTCATCAAGATCTCCAGAAAAACAGAATAATCCCTGTTTTCCTGAAGTTTGCCTATATTGGCTCATAGGGGCTTATCTGATTCTGATGGTTTGCTCCTGTGCCTCCTAATAGTTCCTTGAGGTACTGCTATTGGGATCTCACTTGCCCTGATACAATTAGATTACTTCCTTTGGTGTTCATACCTTGGGGCATGTCTTCTGCTCATCTCCTCAACTTTCTATTGTTGTCTTTTTTTTCTAGAGGGGAGACCAGTGCCTGGAAGCTCTGCAGATATATAATCTCAGGACAGTTAGTGAGTAGTTGGAAGTATCCTTTCTTTTTGGCTCCATGACTGCCACTCAGTCCATGCCTTCACCACCATGAAGTTATTTACATGTCCTCAGACATAGTTTCCATACTCTTCTATTCCTGTATCTCTTGATTCAACCTGTACATTCTTGTCAGGTGGATCTTAAAACACAGTTCTTCATATAGTCTTCCTATTTAAGATCTTTTGTGAGTCAACTTCATTTAAAAGTCTAGTCAACCTTTCTTTTCTTCTCCCTCTGCTAGCATTATATACCCTCCTCTAATCATCAAAAGTTTATCATTTCCTAGTTTTTCTTTTCTCATCTTTTTGTTGTTCATCTCCATTTACCTGCCTTAAGAACCTTCCAAATCATCTAAACGTCTTTAAAACCAACTTCTTTTGCAATTGATAAAATCTAGGATGCAAAGAAGTGTGACTACTCCAAACTATTTACATTCCATTCAGTTTTGAAACATGGCCATGTGTAATGTTATAAAAAATAGCAACTTAGAATACTGCAAATACTAAGTGAATATATTTGCTGAAGTTGTAACAGTTTAGATTTTGAGATTCTGAGAGTTAAATAAGGTATCATGAAGAACACAAGGATGAGTCTTGGGCATAGTTCAGCTAGCCTGACTGTTTAATGCCATGGGATATATTACCTAACTCTCAAAAACTTACTTCAGGTATAAATTTTAGATGAATATTGTAAAACTAGTATCGTAAATTTAAAGTTTACAGAAATTAAATCTATTAACATATTTTATTTACCTTCCTTTTTTTAGAGTTAAACATAGTGACTGGTAAATAATATAAATTCAATCAACTGACTATATACTCATTTACTGTAGTCAGATATTTTTATCTAATATCTACATATATTATATAATAAATCATCTGAATTTAACTAGGTTAAAATTATGACAGGATTGCAGAACTTACTACAAAATCATTTAAACTTATGTTTTTCTTTAATAAAGTTGTCTCAGTTATGAACATGTATATTTTAGTTGAGTTTACTTTTACCCAGGTTGGATGGTTGAAATGCCTTTTGACAACCCAATGAAGACATTTGCAGAAACGGTGGCCTGAATACAATAAAAACAGGTGTCACCTGAATTTCAGCAGAACAGCTTATTGAAATTTTTAGAGATAAAACAATAAGGAGCAAAGGAGCCTTTGATTTTAGGGAGGTTTGTAGAGGAGACAGCATGACTAGGTCTTTACTTTGAACACTTATTTGTAATTCAGGGGATTGGAATAAGTTACAATTTTATATACAAAACAGAGCATCTTAAAAAAAAATAAACTAGCTAGATGAAGTTTCCCAGTAAAAATTCAAACCTGATTCTTCCCTTCCTTTAATAAAGGATAGGTTATCATTGTTATGATAAAGTAGTCTAAAACTACAATTCCCTCCCTCATGTTGTATGATGTACCAAAAGAAATTTATGGGGAAATGATTCCTTCGCTGGTTAGCTGTGACGCTTGCTCCTTCATTTCCAGATTCCTTTGGCCTCTTAAGAAGTGTGCTGACCCTTCTAGGTACTGTCCATCAAGTTCTTTGTATCCAAAGGTGCTTAACGAGATCAACAAAGCACAAGTATCATATTCGAACAGTTGTTGGTAAGAAGAAATATCTATGAACTTGGAACAGATCTGAGTCACTTTAGAAATAAGGGAGATTTAGTCATTTCCTCAGGATCACAATCCTAGAGAGTGATGACATTTGATCTATTTTATCAAATGAAAACATACAAGCTAACAGGATTTCTGTAAAAAAAATAATAGGACCCATTGTGTGCAAAGTAATTAATACCTAATGGAATTTCAGAATTGGTAGGTTCTCTACTCCTCTGCATAAAGTTTCACCAAGTCCTCAAGACATAACAGTGAAAGGCAAAGCAAATGTATTTGGCTATTAGTGGGTACCTGGTAAACAGAGATGCCTTAACTCTGACAAAGTGCATATCATAGTCGTTAATGTGACCTTTCTGAACAACTATATAGTCTATATGTTCCAGTGTGAGCCCATGGGCGGTACAATCATATCTGAGACTGAGAAACTTGTCATCAATGTAAAACACCTCCTCATCTTCCACCAACATCAAAGGTATGAGTATGGAACTATTTGTGGAGTTCTCTGATGTCTTCAATAGGAGGATTCTGGGCTTAAAGAGGGAAGCGTAAAAGATAATCATTTGTGTCCCTTTTCTCATATTTCAATGTTTCTGATGAATGTGAATCCTGAGAAATGTAACTTCACCAATGTCATCAGAAAATGCCTCTAGCTCCAACAAATACTTACACTTCTTGTTTATAGTTCATCCATGATAATTTTGACATCATAGAGTGACTCATCATCATAATCCATTACACCCAGACCATAAATGCCCTTTCAGAAATTGTCACTTGTAACCTGTGGAGTTGCAACATATCCAATGCTATTATCTGTAAATCTGACCTGTCATCACATTTGGTAGCTTTTTTCAGATGTCATCAAGAAGAATGGTGAATCAAACATCCAGAGCTCCCCTAAAGGCTGTACTGAGAATCAGGTTGTCTATTTCTTTAACAATGATATCCACTCTCCAACCTGGATCTGAGAACCAATATCACCCTTAATAATCAACCATTTGTCAAGCTCATTTCTTGCTGCAAAAATTAATTTAACTGAAAAACCAGGATGGTATATTTTGATTGACATGGCCTCAAAGGAATAACCTTGTGACCCTACCCCCACTCAAATAACAGTGTTCAGATTTGGGGAATTTTACTTGGAAGGTGAACCCTTAAGTTGGCTCTTCTTCAGATGGTCTCTTCTTCTTGACAGTTTCCAGTCAGGTCCTTGAAGAAGAGGAGGAACTTGGGGAACTTTACCTTATATAAGGTTAACAAACTTCACTCTATACAGAAACTGCTACCAAAACTTAGAAAAAAGCCTACTAAGAAGAAAGAAAATTGGGCTAGGAATCAACACTAAAGTTCAGGTTGGAGTTAACTATTTACTGGTTATTGCACTTCAAATTTGTACCTCCTCTTAGATTCTTAAATACTGTTCCCCATTACATTTTTGTGCCCAACTATAGGGGAAAGATAACCTTATTCTCAAAGTTAACTCTTTTGGACATTTGTGGGAATTTTTCTCAAAAATAGGCAATTCAGTTCTCTGGTACACATTAGTGAATTATCAGATTCATCCACTTAAGGGCTGAACCTTACAAGATTGCCCCCCATCTCCATATGTCAATCATCATCCCTTCTTTGTTAGATCATTTGCTAGACTGGTTCACAGTCCTCAGAAATAGTTTACTCCTACATTAAGGATTATAAAAGGACATAACTCAGGAATTAGAATATTCCATGTTCTCTCCAGATGTGCCACTTTTCAGCCAACCAAGTGTTTACAACTTAGAAACTCACTGAACTTTGTGATTTAATTTTAATTTTTATTTTAATCTTTTAGTTGTACAAAGGAGTTGCCCTTTCAACAATGCAGTTTGTGAATATAATGCAAAGTCCAGAAGGCAAATTCCAGAATAAAAAAATAAACTGAATTTAAGAGTGCTAAAATGAAATAGCCAGTATACTCAGTTACTGGGGAACTTGGAAAACTACAGAATAGTAAAAAAATGGACACAGGAAATTAACCATACTTAGGTAAGCTGTAGAGTAGGAAACTGACAATACTCAAAGTCTAAGTAAAATAGACTGTGGGCTGGTCTTGCGTTTGATCTCATGCTCTGGGCATTGTCCCAGAGCATTTTTTCTCAAGGCTACCACTTTAGCCACAACTCTGGTAGTGTCTTTTTGCAGGTTAATTGGAAATAAAAGTCTCATCTTTCCTGCCTGGGTTGGCTTCAAACATAGATCCTCAGAACTGAGCCAACTGAGCATCTAGGATAACATTCAGCTTCATCTCAGTTTTTAGGTAATTTGTTTGCCAGTATTCAATCCTTGTAAGTCTTTCTATAGCATTGGCCTCCGATCACCACACAGATTCCCTTTCAAGTATATTTATTCTTTGTTTTAATACGTTTATTGTAAAAATACTGTTCAGAGGGGTTAGTTACATGAGCAAGGTAAAGAGCGTACATTTCCTATCAAGCATTGTTACCTCCTCCTTTGATTTTCCTATACCATCCCTAACCTCCCAGCTCCACAACTACACTATACACTCCCCCTACCCCGGCATAAATTGTAAAGTTTGTTTTTCAACAGTGTCTTGTGCATCTCATTGTTACAATGGGTCAACCTGTATCCTTATTTAAGCATTTTGGTTTTTTTTTTCCTCTTTCCCTCCCCAAATTAGAGAAGTGTATATACAAGATGCAGGGCACCAACATCAAACACAGTGGAAATGGGTTATACCATGTGGGGGGATGGGAATACAAAGAAGCAAAAATCACATGGAATATTATAAATATTTTAGAAACAATAGCAAGAAAGAAAAAACCACTTGCGTCCCTATCTTGGGGTTCATTTCGTTTATCATCATCTTATCTGGTCAAGTATTATATTTATACGTAATTTTTCCCATTCAGTCCTACCACTGGCTCCTAGTTACTTTTCCATGGTGGCATTTCCAATTAACAAACCCTGCTGATAAATGAAAACACATATTGTGATCAACAGAATAAAACTAATTTGAGCTGTTGTTTCTCGTTTCTAGCTTTAAGCTCTTTGGGAAATTTTCAAGGGCCCTACATAGCATAGTTGTAAACATGAAGTTGAATGACCCACTAACTATGAAGTCTCTCCTTACTTAATTTAAGGTGTTTGAGAAGGGTAAGGTGTGGGTTGGCCAATTGAACCAAAGCACAGATTCCACTCCAGTTTGGCCAGTAACATCTCCAATACTGGTCTTCTGCAATACTACCAGACATTTCCACTGGCTATGATTAGTACTTATTGCTCATCTCAAAGAGTTGGCCTTCACTACATACAGCTAAGTTTCTCAGAAATGTCAAATTTTCCCCAAATATAGTTGACTTGGAAAGAATGGAACCAGTCAGTTTCAGGGTTTTTTGAGAGTCTTGCTTTTTAGAAGCAAGTTGTCTCAGATCACATTTTGCTGACCTATCATGAATTTCATGCCCATGGGGTCTGAGCTCCATGACAGCACAAATAGGACCTCTTGTGTGGCCTCCCTGCCACACAGTCATAGTAGTACTCAGTATGTGGACGGAATCACCACAGTATTTACCTTGCTTATCCAGTCTCAATTTCAATCTGGGTAGATTCAAAATTGAAAGTCATACACAGAGTGTCTGCTCCAAGACTGAAGTTGCTAGCATATTGTAGGATTAACTAGACGGTCCATTGAGACCATGGAACTAAGCATGGTCACATTAAGGGCATTAAGACTGTTTGGAGTTCCCCAAGCAGGATGTTTTCACAGGTCAATATCTGACAAACATTAGACACTTATCTGGGCATTATAAAACTGAATCATGTTTTTGACCAATTTGATCATTAACACCCTCCTTACTAGAAGGAAATCCCCTCCCCCACTAGAAGGGAAACTTGCATTCCTGCTATTTAGAAACCCTCAAAACTCCCTCCCTCTTGGCAGAAAACCCTCCCTCCTTCTTGGTAGAAAACCCGTTAGGTGTAGCTTGCCTTTTTTTTTTTTCTTTTTTGGTCAGTGTTGGGACTGAACTCTGGGCCTGGGTGCTGTCTCTCAGCTCTTCAGCCCAAAGCTAATGCTCTAGCAATTGAGTCACAGCACTACTTCCAGTTTTCTGGCTTTCTGAGTGGTTTATTGGTGATAAGAGTCTCACAGACTTTACCTGCCAGGCCTAGCTTTGAACCACCATCCTCAGATCTTAGCCTCCAGAATAGCTAGGATTACAGGCGTGAGCCCCCGGTGCCTGCTTTTTTCTTTACTTTTCTTTTCTTCTCTTTTTTCTTTGTTTTGTTGGTTGTGAGGCCTGAAATATGGGCCTGTACACTGTCCCTCAGCTCTTCAGCTCAAGGATATTCTCTACCACTTGAGCCACAGCACCATTTCTGGCTTTTTCTGCTTATGTGGTGCTGAGGAATTGAACCCACAGCTCATGCGTTCAAGGCAAGCACTCTACCACTGAGCCACCTTCTCAGCCCTTCATCTGAGTTTTTAGTTAGCTCACTGACAATGTTCAATCCTTCTAAGGCCTTTATGCAACTTTGGCCTCCAGTCACCACACAAACTCTTCCCTTTTCAGATAGTTTCTAGAACTAATTTGCCCATGCCATCCTACTAGAGCATTTCATTTATGGGTTTTAAAAAAACTTTTAGTATAATTAACAAACCTCTGTTCATCTTACTCTATTCTACATTTTATTTTTGGCAGGCCTGGGGCTCCCTGAGCTTCTTTTGCTCAAGACTAGCACTCTGCCAGTTGAGCCACAGAGCCACTTCCAGCCTTTTCTATTTATGTTGTGCTGAGGAATAAAACCTAGGGCTTCATGCATGCTAGGCAAACCATTGACCACTAACCCATATTGTCAGTCCCCGAAATTTATTTTATTTATACTAATCATCAGAATAAAACTGATTCATAAGCTGCTATCTAGTTTATGGATTTGAACCTTTTGGAAATTTTTGGGGGGATCCTGAAAAGCACATATGTTAATAGGAAATACAAATGACCCTCTAGGGAAGGGGTCTCTTCTAACTAGTATAAAATGTTTGAAAATGGACAGGTGGATGAAATGCTAGCATGAAAGGGATGTCCAATTGAACCAAAGCACAGGTTCTACTCTAGTTGGCCAGGAAGGTCTCCAACACTGGTCCTCCAAAATACCATTAGACATTCCCCCTTGCTATGTTTAATGCTTACTGCTCATCTCTTCACAGGTTCGGTCTTCCCTGCATCTTGATAAGTGTCCCAGAAATGCCAATTGTTCCCCCCTACCTCAGGAAGATAGGGTTTTTTTCTTAGATCCTTATTCTTGGGAACAGCAACAGCAGGGTCTTACAAGTTTCCCCAGGCTGTGTTTGGCATTCCATGCCTTGGGGGTCTGAGGTTCATCACAGTGGGAAGTGGACCACTTGTTTTTCTGGTCTCTGTGTCATACAAGCTTAACAGTAATGGCATACAGAATATTTAATCCATTTCACCCAAGCATTAATTTTTGTTGGTCATAGGACTTGAACTCTGGGCCTGGGTGCTGTCCCTAAGCTCTTCAGCTCAAGGTGAAAGTCCTACTACCTGAGTCACAGTGCCACTTTCAGTTTACTGGTAGTTAATTGGAGATAAGAGTCTCAAGGACTTTTCTCCCTGGGCTGGCTTTGAACCCCAATCCTCAGATCCTGAGTAGCTAGGATTGCAGGTGCAAGCCACTGGCACCCAGCTTTGGACTTGAATTTTAAGTTTATCCAGAGAGTCTGCTTCTGAAACTGAGGTTCCAAAGCCATACATCCTTGGATCAGCTAGGAGATAATTCCAGGCTTCAGAGTCAAAGTGGGCAGCTGAAGGTGTTTAGTGAATAGGACTTTTTTGAGTTCCCCTTGCAACATATAAGATTTAAAACACACACATGCAAGCACACATGCATAGCAAGTTTTTGTTTGGACTAGTGCACATTATGGAGCTCCATAATGAAAATTATCCATTATTTATGAGTGTTCTCAGACCTTTGTCAATATTCTCCCAGTGGATTATCAGAAGCAGGTCCTTGGATCATTTTTCTTGGGTTCCTTAGGCCTAGAATTCTTATTCCCCCTTTTAGCAGGCCTCTTGTGATTTGTTTTTGGTGCACTCAATCCTCCCTATTGTAAGTTTCTTGTGCACCTCTCTCATTTTCAACTGTCCCCTTACTGGAGATTTCTCGAATATGGCTTCCTCCAGCTCCCACATTTTTTTTTGAGAAGTCAACAATATATTTTATTCCACAGGAAGAAAAGTGGTGACTGATTTGAGAAGCAGGTTTACAGAGTCGGAACACACTGGTGATCATCATAGTGTTATAGAGTGAGGAACTAGGTAGTTTATTTTCAGTTCATCAAGCAGCGACTATGGATTTTTGAGGCACAGATAGATGACATTTGAAAACAAGGTGGCCCAGGATCCAGCTCCCACATTTTTATCCTTGGGCCAGAGAATGAAAATGCACCTCAAGACTCAAGTTCTCTTTGTGCCTAAGACACATTCAGCCCATGATAATCCCCAACCAACAAGGTAATATGCTCTAGTTCAATTTTTCCTCTCACGGCCAATGCATGAGGTTATTTTTTATTGGGGTGCTTCCTTGGGCCCTTTCCTGACATTGCTGATACACTTTCCATCATTAACCACAACGGATGGTGTTTAACCCAACCTTGAGCTACCTCAACAAGGCAGGATGTGTCTCTTCTGAGGGTCTCCCCACATCCCCCTTGTGTAACAAGGATCCTGGACTAGTCCCCAAATTGTTGGGAATACTCCCCTGTGTAACCCAATATCCCAAGAAAGACCACCAAGTTGAAAAGTACTTAGCATGACAAAGTTTAGTTCTGTTAAAGGGCTTGTTACTGACAGGAAGCCAATTAAACAACTACTCTGAGTAGGAAGATTGCCCAGGTTTTACCCATAATGAGTTACTACTTCTGGTATTGATCAGAAGTCGTGTTAACAATCTTACACAATTGGCTCTTTTGAAGCTCAGCTGGCTTCAAAAAGGGGGTTTAAGAGTTTCAGAGCAATCCACTAAACCAGGCCAGAAATTGTTAGAAAATTCTTACTCAGCTGGTACTCTATGAATTAAACTATGACTCAAGTCCCTAGAACGATTTTAGTAACAGGATATACTTTAGTTAAAATAGTTTTTTGTAAGATGATGCTATGCTTAGTCAGTGCTTTCCCTCAAGCAATCACTTTCAGCAAAAAAGATTCTAATTCCTACTCAGTCCATTCCCAGACAGAATTTACTATCAGCAGCTCCCTCTTTGGAATGGAGGCTTATGAGCTTCCAGGTGAAAACACCTTATTCACATATTGTCTTGGCTCCCTTAGGCAAACACTTCAGGAAGTGGTTATGAAACCAACAGCTGTGTGTGGCTGATCCTTTATAAAAAACAAACAAACAAACCTGTCTTGTACTTCTGCTCCTAGCACAAATAGAAAGAAGAAAGCCTCTCTGAGCACAGAGCACAGATTGGGCTGCAGCATATTTAGCAACATAGATGAATCAGTCAGATCCCAGCTGCTTGGCTGACCACAGGGCACACTTCTGATGCCACATTTCTGAGGCAAAGCAGTTCTAAGCTGCCAAGACACTATGGTAGGAAGAGGCCTGATGGAGAATTCTTGGTGGGAAGGAGAAGGTGAAACTTTGGATTTAGGTTTTAGAAAATGCAAGCCATTTTCTGAATTGCTTGAGGCAGGGAGCAGAACATGTTGTCTAGCCCTCTAGATGCAGAGTATGAAAACACTTCCCACATCTTACACTCAATCGCTCCTGCCTGACAGTCTTCAATTCCCTCTTACAGGAGTTAAGCAGTTTTTAAGAAAGCAAAAGTTAGCGAACCTGATCTAGCTGGTGAAGAAATCATATCCTTTGGCTTTAGAATAGATCAGTTTCTATCTCAGAACAAGAGGAAGGAAAGAAACCACATTCTACAGAATTTAACACCTCAAAGATGCTAGTTTGCTGCATTAAATTTTCATTGTTAGAGTCTTACAAGAAAAAAAAAGACAAGCTGAGAATTTCTTGAGCCTTTGCTAGCCTAGTACTGGGTTCTTGTTGTGGTTGTTGTTTTTTTCCTAATACTTTAGGAAGAACTGAGAAAATGCAGACATTAGCCTGAAACCTAATTAATCTGAAACCACAGCACCTAAGTTACCGAATTCTAAATTTAGTCTCAAAGCTGAAGGCCAAGGCTTCCCTGCCCCCAGCATCTTCAGAATAGCAGTATTGTCTCTGTCTCAAGTTTGTTTTCTTTAAAGAATTCGAGAGCAGAAAAGTTTTTAAAGCAGTTTTTCTTCAAAGCGAAAACAGAGCAGTGAAACAGATTCCTCAGCGAAAAGAGGAACCAAGAGCTGGTCAGAAGGGGCCCACATGCCTCAGGTATATGTAGAGCCCTTTGTCTCTGCCCCTTAGGGCATGTTCCTAGATTGATTGGTCAGTGGGTGGGCTTGTGCTACATGGCGTCTCGTAATTGGTTTCCCAATCTCAGATTTTGATTATGGAATTTTCCTTACTGGATACTCCATCTCAGAGCACAAGCACGGAAAACACTTTTGCTTGGATGGAGGGTAGAGGGACACTTTCCAGACAATAGTCAGAAAAAGCACATGTGTTAGCTAAAGCTTGATGGGAACAAGGTGTGTATTTTTTTCTGCATCATTCATCCCCACCATGTTGGAACCAGTTCCAACCATCACCATTTATCCACAACTACCCAGCTGAAGTGGTTTAACTCCCTCTGCATGGCACATCTCCACTTGTTACTCACAGGACACTGTACATTGTGGTGTCCCATGAAACACTGTTGACAGAGAGATTGGATATCTAAATTGCTGTTTTGAAGCAGCAAAGCCCTCTGACTTAAACTTGCACACTTACCTTGAATGCAAATTGATTTCTACTTACAGAGGCAAATTCAGTTCTGCTTTGAGCCAACAGTTCTGCTTTGAGCCAAGATACCTTTAGCAAATCTAGGGCAGAGAAATAACTGGACTGTATTTCTAAAGTCAGTTGAAGTAGGAGCCACCATTTCCTGGGTGCTTGTATTATCTTCATAGTCCTGTATTTTGTTGTGGGAAGTAATTTCTCCTGAAGGTACATTCTGAGCTGCATTTAGCCTGAAGATCATATTTGTGCATCTGAAAGCATACTTAGGAATCTAGCTGCAGATGAAGCAAGTTCTTAGTAGCAGAACAATATGTTCAATATATAACTGCTAATGACGTTTCGATGAACAAATGAAAGAAAACTGATAGAAGCAGTGATATCGATCAAGCTGCATTGTATTTATTAACTGACTTGTTGAATGATGACCCTTTGTAAAACTACTTAAAAGACAATATATATATATATAAATATATATATAATAAAAAGCAATACTATGTATTTTCTGTGAGTGCATATCAATCCACAGTGTAAGTATCTTAAGGACAGGAGAACTCAATGATCATAACAATGTAACTAGTAATGGTTTAGTCTCTTATCTGTTGAAAGCCCAGAGGAAGACAGTACAGGCATGAGGATTCCAAGAAGATGGAGGCATACCCCAGCATTAGGATTTAGCCCTCACTGTCTTGGCCCAAGGTGACTCCTAAAATGTCAGTAATCACTTCCAAGATCCAGGAAGTGAGGTGAAAGAACAAAAAGAAGGAAATAAAGAAATACAGAACATGTGTGTACTGTCCTTTAAGACAATATCCTAGATGCTATCAGGTAACATTTTTATCTGTATTATTGAGAAATGTTATCATTATTTTACTTAACTTGGACTTCAGTTAAATCGAAAGGTGTCTCTATTGATTCAGAAAGGAAGGGTGGACATTATGGTAGGCACTTGAGATATTTTGCTATGTATACCATATACCTCATGTATAATGTTTTACTATTTTTTTATGGGGAACAGATGATACATTTTATGTTCAACTAGAAACTACTTTGAAGCATAAGAAAAAGAGGAAACATATCTCATATGCTACATATGCTATTATGTGTATGATAACATCCAAATTACAGCAAACTGACAATGTATTTTGTACAAAAGGGATGATTTCCCTGAGCGTACTATCATTACATTAAAAACAGTCTCAGTGCACTCAACGGAGGGAAGCCAGAAGGAGGAACATAATGAGTGGGAAATGGAACAACATACAAAAAAGGGGCCCATCAGCTGCACTGGTTGTAAAAGGAAAAGAACTAAGCAACACAAAGACAGTGATGGGAAAGGAGGAATAAGAGGGAATAGCAAAAGGCAAGAAATGTAAACATCACCTGATATGGAAGAAATAATTTGTATTGTCAAAGCTCACAGAATTCACAAACGTTATACACCATGATAATGATAATTTTTCTTGGGAAGGTTCAAATGTGTTTCTGACTTTAAGTATCAGGATTCCACAATACTGTGAAATATGTGAAAATTATGTAATCACATCTCTCAATTTTTATTTATTTATTTATTTTTTTTTTAGTCTGGTAGTGGGGCCTGAACTCTGGGCCTGGGCCTATCCCTCAGCTCTTCAGCTCAAGACTAGCGCTCTACCACTTGAGCCACAGCGCCACTTCCGGTATTTTTCTTTTTGCTTATGTGGTACTGAGGAATCGAACCCAGGGCCTCAGGCATGCAAGGCAAGCACTCTACCACTGAGCCACCTTCCCAGCCCTCTCAATTTTTTAAAAAAGTGAGAGAAGGGTTGGGTTAGGAGGGATGGGTGATAATGTTGTCAGACACCTCGTATTCATATATTGTTTTGTAGAATGGGAACTTGTTTGTACAACTACTTAAAGATAATAATATAAAAGCATGTTTAAAAAGCAGCCTCACACACTTAAGTGAGATATAGTTTTGAACCCAGGTTTATTGCACACTGGCAATTTAAGTTGTTTTCCCAGCCTGTGGTGGTTGTTTTCTTCTTTTTTTCAATAATTGCGGTCAAATGAATGTAACTTAAAATTTGTTATCTTTTTAAAACTCTGTATTAGCATTACCTAGTTAAATAAATGGATTTTATTTTGATATATCCACATAGGCATACAATGTATCTTGATTATACTTACCCCTTCATCATTCTCCTTTTCCTCTCCCAGGTTTTATTATCTTAATCATTTTAAGAATAGAGCATAGTAGTAGTATGTACATTTACAATATTCTACAAGCTCAATGTCCACACTCGTTTCATCTTCCAAGATTCAAATTCTATATTCATTAAAACAATTTTCCACTCTCCTCTGCTTCAAGATAAGCATCAAGTACAATTTTGCTTCCTATCTCTATCAATTTGACTGTTCTATGTAACTGACATAAGTAGAATCATGTAATATTTGATCTTTTGTGACTGGATTATTTCACTTAGCAAATTGTCCCAAAGATTCATCCATAATATAGCATCTGTCACAACATAATTTTTTTTTAAGTTGAAATAATATACAACTATGTAAAAACCACATTTGCTTTAGCTTATTCATTTGTTGATGGCCACTTGGATTGCCTCCATGTTTTGAGTATTGTACAAAATGAATATGAATGTACAACGATCCCTTCCAGACCTTGCTTTTAGATCTTTAGAGTATATGCCCAGAAATGTAGTCATTGGATCATATGATAATTTTCTTTTCCTTCTTTATTTTTTGTCATGGGGCTTGAACTCGGGGACAGGTTACAATCCCTGAACTTTTCCTCAAGGCTAGTGTTCTATCACTTTAAGCCACCAGTCAACTTGCAGTTTTCTGCCCGGGCTGGCTTTGAACCTCAACCCTTGCATTTCAGCCTCCTGTCCTGAGTGGTTAGCATTACAAGTATGAATATTCCTGTTTTTAATTGTTTGAAAAGATGCCATACTGTTTCCCATAGAAAGGTTCCAATTTCACCACACTTTTGTCAATATTGTTACTTTATTTTTAGTAGTTATCCCACCTAATTCATATGAAGTGGTAATTTCCTTCATTATTTTGACTTACACTTTCTGGGGATTAGTGATATTAAACACCTTTTTTGTGGGCTTGTTAACACTTTGTCTTCTCTGGAGAAACATCTCAGTTCTTTGCACATTGTAAAATTGGTTTATGTACTGTTGTTGGGATGATGTTCTGTATATATTCTTGATGTGAACCACTTATCAAATATATGCTTGCAATGACTTTATCCCATTCTGTGCTGCTTTTTTGGACACTGTTGATTGCATCCTTTGGTGCAT
>NW_027205299.1:0-16117 GCF_024711535.1 Dipodomys merriami
AGGAGCTAAAGTTCTTTATGAGATTCAGTGATTGAGGACCTGAATTAATGGTTGGGACAAAGAGCCTATGAGGAAGACTACAGGACCCATAGGAGCCCGCCTGCCTGCCTTCCTGCCTTCCTTCCTTCCTTCCTTCCTCCCTTCCTTCCTGCCTTCCTCCCCCCTCCCTCTCCTTCCTCCCTTCCTTCCTGCCTTCCTCCCCCTCCCTCTCCTTCCTTCCTTCCTTCTTTCCTTCCTTCTTTCCTCCCTCCCTCCCTTCCTCCCTCCCTTCTTTTCTTCCTTCTTTTCTTCATTCCTTCCTTCCTTCCTTTCCTTCCTCTTCTTTCCTCTCTCCTTTCCTCTCTCTCTCCCTCCTTCCCTCTTTCTCTTCTTCTTCTCTCTCTCTATGGGAACATGTTATATACACTTGCATCCACACACAAACACATGCATCCACCCATAAAGGAAAAAGTGAAAGAAAAGTACCACAGTGGTTTAAAGTACTGATTTGGGGATGGTAAAAAAAAAATTCTGTGATTGATCTTTTCCCAAGGAAAAGATTCCCAAGGAATCTTTTCAATTATTCTATAATATGCTCATCTTACCTGTGAAATCAGGGAAGCAAGTATTTTTATCTTGCCACTCAGTAGTGATTGAAGAACATACACTGAGAAGAAAAAGGGCCCTTTAGAAACTTCCCAGGGGAGAATCTTAGAAAGGACACGTGAGCCAGAGGATGCTGCCCAGGGTCACAAGCCCAGGGTCCTTGCAGGGTGAAGTATGCATAGGGACAGGTACTAGCTGCAGTGTCTGCCTTTCATGTCTCTGGTCAGAATACAGCCATTGCTGAACAAGACCTGAGACTTAATGTAATATTCATTCGTACATGCACCAAAAATATAGGCACTCATCTATATTTTAACAACCGAGTTTTCTCAACCTCTGAATCACAGCCTGGAATAGAAGCTGTTTTTCCTCCTGAGTTGTGTCTATTAGTAAAATACACATTTGTTTCCATTTGGAGGAAAACAATATGTATCAAGCAAGAACCCTTGCAATGTTGCTTTACTACCACATGTTTTGATACAGCAGAATTGGAGGAAGGCTAAAATTCTAAATATAGCAGACCTACGCAATCTCAAGCACCATTTTAAACCCTTCTCTGCAGTTAACGGAAATTGATCTCCCTAACAAGAGCTAAAAATAGCAGGAGGAAAAAGAGAATAGACAATGACATTTTCATATTGGTCCCTATGGGTATCTGAGCAACAATGACATAACCTTTCACAGCCTTTCCAGAGCTCAGAACAAAGGCAGGCAGCCTTGTCTGCCTCTGATGTACTGAGCTGCAGTAGGGCATATGTCTTTATTTGGCCTTGTTATTTTTTCTGATTGGTATAGATAAGCTGTTTTGCTATGGTGGGGTTTTTATTTTTTCCTCTTTTTTACATAAAAAAGAACATAGTACTCCATTGCTTTGGGAATGAGGAATCATTAATATTCTAAATTAATTGCTAATAATGATTCAATTCATTCTCCATTTCCAGGCCAGAACTCATCTTCCTTTGTCCAGGTCACAAGTGAATATCAGGCTTCTACAAATTCCCCCAGGATATTCATAAAGCCTTCATGCTTTCTGCTCATTTGTTTTGTTTTAGAGAGCAAAAGACCCTTAATCAGAGCAAAGGTAGCAGATTCTGGCCGGCCCATTCCATTGGCTGTTCAATGTTAGAGGAGAGGGAAGGGTCCATGACGCAGTGGGTGTGTTTTGAGGGCAAGGAAAGGGAGAGTCAATGTGGAGCAACAAGACACTGTAAGACACTGTTCTTTTCACTACACCTTGGATTCCTTCTGGAGAAGTGGATTTGAATATTTAATCTGTTAGTAAAGCCGCTGCCTCCCAGCACGGTAATCGAGAACCTTCCCACTCATGTCTGCATTCCGTCATTCTTCCATGCTTACTGTGTGCCTACTCTGTCCAACGTGCTTTCAAGTATGGAACCCTCAAAAATGAGTAAGACATACATCTCCAATCCATGCACAGAGGCAGGAAGAGACCAAGTTCTAGTTCTTGGGGACAGGGACGGGGGGTGGGTTTTGGGGTACAGCCCTGCTCCATCCTTTGCCTCTGCTATGGTTTGAGTGCGTCCTTCAAAAGTTCAGGCTCTGGAACTCTCATCATGTTGGGAGGTGGGTAAGATAGAGCAAATGATGGATGATTCTTATTTTTCTCATGTGAGCAAGCTCTCTCTCTCTTTCTCTCTCTCAGCTGTTGGAAAGCAGGGGCATCCCTCCTGAACTATCTGGCACCATGTTCCTGGATTTCCTAGCTTCCAGAAATATCAGCCCAAACAAACCTCTCTCCTTTATAAGCAACTCTGTCTTGGTTGTTTCAGTAACAAACATGGCCTATGGCAGTGTCCAGTATACCCTAGGTGATAGTTTCAGCTCAGTTATTAAATAGATGCACATTAGTTATCAGCATGGGAGTGGGGCTGGAAAGGGAAACAGTCTCCAATGGCTGGCAAGGAATGGAGAGAAAGATGTCTCAGAAAAGACATTCAAGCTGCAGCTACTCCAAGGACACACACTGAAACCTCCTGGAAAACCGAGGACCGTGGTAGATCACTGCTGCCCACCACAAAGTATACATGAGCTGTACTTTGCACACATCCCAGTGATATACACAGGAATAGGCTGACCTGATTGCAAGAACAAATTCCCAGAAATGATCTAAACACTTAGCAACATCACTGTGGGTTCATAAAGTGAGGTGATGTGTTCATAAAATGCAATACTGGACTGCAATGAAAATGACTGAATCAGAGCTTCAAAGGCCAACACCAGAAGCAAGGGATTGCAACCAATACTCTTCTAAAGTTAGATTCTTTAATGCAACTGACTCTGTGTGTGTGTGTGTGTGTGTGTGTGTGTGTGTGTGTGTGTGTGTGTGTGTGTGTGTGTGAACTAAAAGACTTGGAAAAAATCATATTAAGTGAAGTAAGCCAGATCCAAAGAAACATAGGCTCTGCGGTTGTTTCCCTCATTTGTAATAATTAGTATATATGTCTACAGGAGGATCACAATATCTCAATAGCTATGTACATATGAGCATTTAAGATGATGCTAAGCAAAACGAATTCCAAGATATGGAAACAAGAGGTTTTCCCCCCCTCTCCCCCCCGCTCCCTCCCACCCCCCCTCCCCCTTCCTTAGAGTTTGTTGTTTTTAATGTACTATGTGATTTCTTTTTTCTTTCTTTTTTCCCCCTACGTTTATCCCCTGTTGTCACTGTATTTGATTTTGGTACCCTGTGTCTTGTATATACGTTTATCTGAATTAGGGAAGGGAAGGGGAACAACAAAGTGCGGCAGAGGATTCCTGGGTGTATCATGAATACCTGTGGCAATGATAAGACTAGGTATCTGGCAGCATAGGAGCCTCCTGGCAGCCGCCAGACCCCATTTTGCCAGTTTTGAGCAAGCAGCTTCGTCATGCTGTGCAGAAGAATCTCAGAACTAGATAACACGTCCAGATCAGAGACATCTACCCTGCATGCCACAGCCTGAGGCCTGAGTTCCCTGCGGTGGGGCGTTCCCACTGCATTGGTCATCCATCCACGCAGCTGTTCACGCAGAGCAGAGCAACAACAAACCCATCGGAAATGCAGATGTGACCACCAGCCCGTGCTTGCAGCAGAGGCTGCTCATCCTCTCGGGCTTTTCTGGGTTGCTGACACATGCTTGATTATGCTTTTCTTTAGCGGGCCAAGCGCTTACCTGGTCCCAGCTTGGCCACGGCGTAGAGCAGGTCGTAGTTGAGGACCGGCGTGGCGTCGCTGATGGGCTGCCAGCCCACAGGCGGCGAGGAGGGTGGGGAGATGAGGAATTGTTTGGCAGGCTGCGGGGGTGCCAGATGTAGTTTGTCTCCATCTGCCTCCGGCGTCTGAACCTTCCAAACAGAGTGCACATGTGGCCCGTCATTGACGATGGCTTTGGATGTGCTAGGTGGGTGGACTAAGGTGTGGGGCTTTATTTCAGCTTGTGACAGATGCACCAGATGTTAGTAGTAATTACTATGTATTACCCACCACGTGTGCTTGTCTTCTAGAAAATGGAGTTTGACCTTGGGCATGATGCAAGGTCACCTGGGGCCTTAGGAAAATATGCCTTGTGGAGCCTGAGCCTGAGCTTCAGCCCAGCCCTTCCTAGCTTGTGCTGTCTTCCGTTACTTCTTTCTTCCTTTGTCTCTTTCTCCCTACCTCCCTTCCTCCCTCTCTCTTTCTCTCTCTGCCTTTCCTTTCCTTTCCTTCCTTCCTTTTTTTCTTTCTCTCTCCCTATCTCCTTTTTCCTTCCTTCCTCTCTCTTTCTCTCTTTCTTTCTTTCTTTTTCTTTCTCCTTCCCTCTCTCTTCTTTTTTCTCTCTCTCCTTCCTTCCTCCCTCCCTCCCTCTCTCACTCCCTCCCTCTTTCCTTCCCTCTCTTTCTTTCTTTCTTTCTCCTTCCCTCTCTCCTTTTTAATTTCTCTCTCTTGCTCTCTTTCTCTCTCTCCTACCTTCCTTCTTTCCTTCCTCCCTCCTTGCCCCTTCCTTCCTTCCTTCTTTCCTTCCTTTTCTTCTTCTTTCCTCCTGCGTTTGAGCTCAGGCCTTGGACTTACTGGCCAGCAGCTCTACCACAACAGTTTGTTTAGTCCTTGCAACCATGGCATGGGCCGTGGGTCACTTTGGCCCCTGTTTTGCAGATGAGGAGCCTGAGCCGCAGTGAACTAGCCTGA
The DNA here is from genome assembly GCF_024711535.1 of Dipodomys merriami. Classification (NCBI taxonomy): domain Eukaryota; kingdom Metazoa; phylum Chordata; class Mammalia; order Rodentia; family Heteromyidae; genus Dipodomys; species Dipodomys merriami. Next base: position 4,751 of record NW_027205299.1, read on the forward strand.
CTGTCCCGGTAAGAGCCGGTGGGACTCCTCGGCCTGCTCTCCAAGCCACAGGCTGCCCCTCTGACCTGGGTCTACTTCTCAGTTGGCAACAAACACAAGTGTCCTAAAGGGCTCCATTTACATTTTAGAAAGGAAAACAAAAAGACACGTGGGACAAATGCTGGAGTGAAGAATCTCCTTACCTGTGCGAAGTAGAGTTTCAATTTCTTCCCTCGGAACTGGGTTTCGTGCAGCTCTATCCTGGCCCGGGCGGCGGATTTAGGGTTGCTGAAGTTTATCCGGACACGCCGGAAGCTCTTAAAGAGTTGGAACGTCACGCAGTCATCGTAAGTCCGGAACAGCCCCTCGAACTTTTCCTGATGAAAACACAGAAGGAAATCTGCTGCCCACGGGTCTTGTAGGAGGCCAGATCTGGGAAATGCCGGGTAACATGCTTGAACAAAGTTTTGTTTTGACAGAACACTGCTAACGTGTTTTCTGCACCCGGTGTCTGGGGACAGCTGCGAAGCAGGACTGTGGGTGCGGGGGAAGGAGTCACAGCCTGGGCCAGGGCTAACCGGGCAGGGCTAATGAATAGGGCTCAGAGTACGTGGATGCTGTACAAATGTCCACTATTTCTGGGTATCTCATGTTCTTTTATTTTTTCCCATCTGGAGAAGACTCATAGCAATCATCAGATTCTCAAAGGGGTTCATGAGCTCTAGAACACAGGGGTGTTGCATATGCACACAGCAAACAGTATTCATGGCCCTCTGATGTGGCAGCCCTTTTCTTCACTAGAAAGGAGGGGTTACCACCCCACCCCAAGTTCTGGTGGTCTGCAGAAGGCAGCCAAAGGCCCCGGCGTGATTTTCAGTGTCTTTCTCTGCAGAAGACAAGTGCCCTGCATGAAGAACTAGAGGCTTTCCTGAACTTTACCTTCCAGAGTTCTCGGTGCGTGGTCCCTGAGTGTCTGGGTGGAACACAGCTTCCTCCCAGCCCGTTCCCTCCACTCTCCTTATCCTGCAGTTATTTCGCCTTGGCACGGAACGTAAGACCCTCTATTCACAGACATCTTAGCATTCCTGTCTTCCTGCAGTTTAGCCACACGGTTACAATACAAAGCACAAATGTAAGATTTTTGACTCACTACGCACTTTCAATTCAACTGAAAAATAAAATAAAACCTGTGGGATGGAATGTGATGAGAGGTTGTAAGGAAAAGCAGAGAGGGCATAGCGTCACAGGAGTCTGACAGAAGGGGCAGAGCTGAGGGCTTGGAGTTCCTGGTGACTTGGGGAGTTTAGTGAGATTGATGTGGAATAGAACCTAGAGGGAATTTTCTACATTTTTTTGTGTGGAGGGGGGAACTTTTCAGCCTTAATAGGCATATTGGGGAAATAATAGAAGCCAAAAGGAATGTGGTTCACAGGGTAGAGGACCTGCCTGGCAAGCACAAACCCGACTTCCATGCTGCGTCTCACACACATAGACAGCACAGTTGAAAATGCATCGGAGATGCCCAGCGCTCCGAAGACGGCAACTTAGCAACTCACCACACAGCAGAATTTGGATGGGTTTATTCCCTGATCAATAGTCTGATGAGAGGCTGTGGATCACTGCCCAGCCTCTCCAAAGAGGATCATACCACCTGCCATCAGCCAGGGAGAAGGCCACCATTCAAAAGTCCAAGTGCGCGTTCTACTGACTTTGCATCACTTTCACACCATCATTGTAGAGAACTGCAGCCAAGCCATCAAAAGACAGACTCATTAGGTAGCTCACACAAACTGTACTCTGATTAAAAACTATTACACAATGGAGCCAGTGTGTGGTGGCTGACACCTGTCATCCTAGCTACTCAGGAAGATGAGATCTGAGGATTGTTGTATGAAGCTAGCCCAGGCAGGAACATCTGTGAGACTCTTACCTCCAATTAATCCATGAAAAAGCCACAAGTGAACCTGTGGCTCACGTGGTAGAGTGCTAGCCTTGAGTGAGTGAAAAAAAGCTCAGGTCCCAAGTTCAGTCCCCAGGACTGGCACGTGCGTGCGCGCACACACACACACACACACACACACACACACACACACACACACACACATACATGTGTGCACACACAGAAAAATAAACAATGGACTCCAGAGAAAGGAGAAGTAAGTGGAGAGATTGGACGAGGGGATGGTGGGAGGATAAGAAAAGGGTGGAGAGTGAGGCTGGAGGGGGAGGTGGGTGCCGAGGTGGGTGCTGGGTAAGTGGAGGGCTCTAAACAAGGCACGTGCTGAATGCAGAAGGTCAGAACAGTGCAGAAAGCGAAGGCAGCCAGCAAGTCCAGGTAGAGGTAATGGAAGACCCCCCCCCCCCCCACTGCATGGCTGGAAAAGCCACAGGTGATTTTACGTTTGTGCTGATTTAATGTTGTCTCATCTTTCACACAACAGAGGCTACAACTAACTGATGTATGATGAGTAGACGGCACAGGTGATTGGTGTTGATAGAATTGTAGTAATTAAAATAAAAGGATAATATGGATAAAAAGAGCTATCTAATCAGGATACTTGAAACTGTGGCTTTTACTGTGGAGTTTTTAACTTAGGACCTCACACTTGCCAGGCAGATGTTCTACCTCATGAACCATGTCTCTAGCCCTTTGTGTTTTAGTTTATTTTCCAGGTGGGGCCTCAAACTGTGATCCTCCTATTTCTGCTTCCCAAGTAGCTGAGATGATGGGTGTGCAACACAAGCCAGACCTGGAAAGAAGCCCTTGATAAACAAATGTAGAGGATCCAGGCCTGATTGAGACTGTATTGGGAAGGAAATAACTACACAGTGTCAAAAATGTGAACAGTTTTGGAACCTGCTTTTCAATATATTTGGTCATCTTGCCCAAACACATTGGGAACCGTAATGGCAGACACGTAATTGATTTATTTACGGTGTTCTCTATCATCTTCCTGAATGTTTGCTTACTTCCTGTTGGCTGTAATTACTTATTTGTGCCCCACATTTCAAAACATACACAAATACGGCTTCTAAAGATATACAAGAGCAAAACAAAGCTAGATATTGGACAACACTAGAAGCCATTCCAGACATATTCCAGGAGCTGAAGAAAAGGATAAAAGTAACAGCTGGTTCTAAGCCACACCTCCTCAGGAACAAACTCTGTCCAGTCATCACAATGATTCTCAGAATTGTAGGGGATATAAGTGAAATGTTATTTTTTTCTGGCAGCGTCACACCGTTTTCTTCTTTCTTTCTTCCTTTCTTCCTTCCTTCCTTCCTTCCTTCCTTCCTTCCTTCCTTCCTTCCTTCCTTCCTTCCTTCCTTCCTTTCTTTCTTTCTTTCTTTCTTTCTTTCTTTCTTTCTTTCTTTCTTTCTTTTTACAACATTTATTTTCATAGCAAAATGCTTCACTACATACATTTCATTTGAAATCTGGATCCCTGGTCGGGGCTCTGCTGAGAAAGAGAGAGAGAGAGAGAGCGAGGAAGAGAGAGAGAGAGGACGAGAGAGAGAGAGAGAGAGAGAGAGAGAGAGAGAGAGAGAGAGAGAGAGAGAGAGAGAGAGAGAGAGAGAAAGAGAGAAAGAAAGAAAGAAAGAAAGAAAGAAAGAAAGAAAGAAAGAAAGAGAAAGAGGAGAGAAAACACCTGTCTTTCCAACTCCTGAAGATTGAAGAGAAGCCTCTGTTTGAATACAGAGCCGTCAATAACCAGTGAGGACATTTTTCAGGAAGTTTAATGTTAAATTAAGAGGCTACATCCTAAATATGTCCTCTATCATGCCTTTCTGAAGGCAGACAATTTAAAATTTAAATCCAGCCTTTTCCCAGTTGGCATCTGATCAAAGTCAGCTTTTCAAAGGCAGCGTGCAGTCCCATTTTTATTTTTCCTGTGAAATTGAAATGGCGTGTGCCTTGTGTAAAAAGAGAGCAATTTTCACGACGCAATCATTAAATTGAAAACGAGAGTACACAGTTTTTTTTAAACATTCCTAATGATCTTTCTGCTGGCGCTTTTCCTCCTCTTCCCTTTTTGTAATTCTTTTAGGTTCTGTTTTCTATCGTCGTAATGATAAGACTACATAAAATCAAATTTCGTGTTCATATTCCTGGAGATTTGGAGCAAATATGATTGTGTCAACCCAACACAAATTTAACACAAAAAAATACCTCAGAGGTCCTTTCTAAATGGAAACATTTTGGCCAACACCTATCAAAGCTAACTTGGCCTTACAAAGACAAAACTGACTGGCTGTAGTGAACAGAATCATTTGGGACTGCAACTTTGTATAGCAAGAAATTTCCATTTGGGGTATTTATGAGTTAGCAATGGCAAGATACTCCATGGAGGACTCATAATGGAAAACGTGTTCTATGTGTTAAACAAGGGCCCTGGACCTGGGGACCCAGGCTCTGCAGGTCCCTCGAGATGTAGCATCCCTGTCCTCCTCCCTCTAAGGGTGTGTTCTGATTGGTTAAGACCAAGTAATGCTTACAAAAGAATGATTGCACCCTCAGATTTGCAATATGAGCATAATTACCAGACTTCTTTATCTCACTCAACTTTTCCCAAAGGTTTGCAGTGACCAAGTTTACTTTATGGTATTTGTGGTTAGCCTCTGTTCGTAGAAAGCTGGGTGCGTTGGTACACGGCCGTCACCTCAGCTACTTAGGAGGCAGGGATTGGAAGGATCCTAGTTGAAGGCTAGCTGGGGCAAAACGTTAATGAGGAATGTCTGTAGATGCGACATTTTCCCCTCTTCTTCCAGGAAGATGGGGTCAGAAAACCACATTATTGCCTGTTTATTCAAATAAGGTTTATTCAAACAGTCAATTTCCTTTGTGGTACAATGAAGAGTCAAGGCTTGTGGTCTATAAAACCTAAAATATTACCTGGTTCTTTACAGAAAACAAAATTATGGACTCTCCAACAGGCCACTCAGTGGGCTCTTACTGTCTTTCTTAGTAGGTTCTTTTTCCCCATCATCCCCACTAATATTTTGAATAATTTCTTCCTTTCTATTGTTCCTGCTACCTTCTTTGGAAATTCTTAGTTTTCCTGCATCTTTCATTTTTTTTCTCTTTTTTTTTTTTTGGTCAGCCGTGGGGCCTGAATTCTGGGCCTGGGCGCTGTCCCTCAGTTCTTCAGCTCAAGGCTAGCGCTCTACCGCTTGAGCCACAGCACCACTTCCAACTTTTTCTGCTTATGTGGTGCTGAGGAATCGAACCCAGGGCCTCATGCATGCAAGGCAAGCGCTCTACCACTGAGCCACCTTCCCAGCCCTGCATCTGTCATCTTGTGTCTACATTTTCCATCCTTGTGGCTTTCAACTTTATGTTCTCAGAGTTCTTATCCAGTTAATCTTCAGATCCACAACCTAATATTCAGTGTGTCCCTACAACTTTCCCAAAATATTTTTGCAAGCACACGTATTCCTAGTGTGTTCTAGGATTCCTCCTTTTTTTTTTTCTTCACAACTGCTTTATGGCTTTTATTTTACAGCTGCTATGGGCTCTCGAATCTTTTTGACGCTATTAGGCAAAAGTTTTAGACTATCTCCTCTATTTTCTGCTCAACCTCTGAGTCCTTTGTGTTCACCAGCACTCTTGGTTTATCTGGTGGCTGGTTTTTCTTCAAGCACCCCGTAACTCTTGTCTGTACATTTACAAAATTAAATGAAGCTGATTCATAAACGGGGTTGATGGAGAGCTATCTGCTGGGAAGCTGTGTCCAGGTGCTGGTCGGTTAGGTCCTCTGTAAGGATCTGGGAAAGGGATTGGCATGTAGGGGTTTCTCTGGGGATTGTCCTCAGGATCAGGTCCTTATGAGGGGCTTGGGATCCAGGATTGGGCAGAGAGAAGAGGTGAACTCTGTGGGTCCACAAAGACCTCAGCAGTCTGTGGCAGTGATGAGGATGGGGTAGTCCTCTGGAGATCTTCTTCCCTTCTCCTTCCATGAAGTCATTCATGACTGTCATCCCCAGTGAGGATGGTTACCCATGGTCCTTAGATCAGGACCACGTTCGAGCAGGGGAAGCAACATTTCAGAATGAAGAGATGTAAGTAGAAGCATACATTTCTCAGGATAATGAAGGTATTTTCTTCTCAGAAAGTGCAGACGAGATCACCAACATCCTTGGCTTTATTGAATGACTACATCCATGATGGTACAGGGTTTTTATTTTTGTTTTTCTAAAAGGGAAGGTAGGTATTGACTTAATCATGACCTCCTCTCTTTAGAGCGCTATATAACTTTTGCAAAGAAAGGAAAACTAATCTTATTCTTTGTGTGTTTCCTTTGTGAGCAGCCCGATCCTTGGTCTTGGTTCTGAGGGCAAACTTGGCCTATGTTCCCTTGGCCCCGTGAGAGGCTGCGTGCAGAAGTTGCTGCGAAAGACCATTGGGGAGTTGGGGCTGAATGTGACACATTGTGGAGCAGCAAGGAAAATGCAGACTGTGATTATTTTTATCACTTACTTTCCAGCAGTATTTTACCTGATTTCCTGTCGGTTATGAACATAGAGCTCTCCTCAGACAAGAAGGTGTCTTGCACCTGCCAAGTTTTGCTTAAGGCAACCTTTTTACTGGAGGACTTCCATTGTAGAACATCTGGTTGTGTGTGCAGGGTGGTGTATAAACTGATGGTCTTTTATTGAGCTCCCTCACTCTATTTAGGTAGCTAAATGTGGATTATCTAACTCCTCAGTTGTGGGAGCAGAAAGTAATAAGGGCAGGTTCTTGGCCTTGGGGTAGAGAGGGAACTCAGGGAGTCTCAGTTGCCTTACCCCTTGAGTCATGCCCTCATCCCTTTTTGCGTTAGTTTGTTTTCTTAGGATCTCCTTTTGCCTGGCCTGGTCCTTGGTCACAACGTTCTTCCTTCTACCTCTTGAGTAGCTGAGAGTCCAGGTGTGATGTATCATACCTGGTGCCAACTTCTTGGGCTTTAACCTCAAAACCAGAAGGATAAAATATTTGGGGTTCTATTTGCAGAGACACTTTTCCCATCAAAGAGATTTAAAAAGTACTCTAGATTGGGGTGTTCTGAGTATGGGCTCTGTGTTCCACCCCGATCTTGGTCAAAACCTGGAAAGGTAGGGCAGGATTCTGGGACCCGGGTGAGTTGAGAGACCTGGCGGGGCACAGGTGCTCTGCTTGGAAAGTTCCTCCCCACACTGCTTGTCCAAAACAGCAGCGTGGATGTGCTGTTCTAGGATGCCCCAAGCTCGAGGCAGGCAGCGAGCGCTACCAAGTACTTCTCCAGCTCTTTCAAGGAAAACACAGATATAAATTGGGAGAGAGCAGAAGACCCAAGGAGACATGGTGGTTAGGATAATGAAGAAAGAAATCAGCTTCACAGAACTTTTCACATGGGAGCCGAGGGAAGGCCAAGCAGTCCCTAATGGGAGGTTGGGGTGCAGATGACTGGGATCAGCAGCCGGGGCTAGGGACCAGAACTTTTATTGGCTGAACTTAAATGACACCACACTCACTGCCTACCACCACGTCTGATGTTTTGACCGTGCGTAAGGGTTTCACACGCAACATCCATTTGGGGTGGTCTGATTGGCTGGTAACATCTTGTGCCGAAGAGCAAGGCTGAGGTGGCTAAGATGATGGTTTTAAAATAAATATGAGGACGGAGGTTTTACACCCAATAGTGCTTTTCATTCTCCCCAAATGGACATCATTGCCCTTGTATCTGAGCCGATAGTCCAGGAGGGTGAGATTGTTTCTTTATATCTCCAATGAGCATACGATCATGATGCAACACAATGGGTAGGGCGGCCGAGGCTAGACTTGGCTCTGCCATCTTCTCTCAAACAGAGACCTGCTCAAAGCCACTCAGAGGGAGCAAGAAAACACTATTGTTCTTTTAGTGGCTGGTCACTAAAGACCATGCGTGCTGTTTTGCTAGCTTGGTACAGCATCGCCTACTTGGTAATTGAGAAAGAAAAGCTGTTTGGCGGTCAGATGCCAGCCATGACTAAGTATTGTGGAATGACCACTGAACTAAGGCCTTTGCTTTGTAAGGCAGCTGTGGGAGCAGGCCCTTCCCAACCCCCCTCTCTTGCAGCTTGGCTACTTCTCATGTTCAATCCACGCGAATGACCAGATGGGATTAGGAAGTTGTCCCAAATAGAGAATTGGTATTCCACAAATGGAATAATCACGGAGCAAACTCACTGTGAGATCACTGCTATCGCAGTGAGCTGGCTTCTTTTCCCAAATGAAGAGCATTTGAGAGGAAGGAAACATATGTAGCCGCAAGGCTTGATGTGCCAGGGAAGGCAACAAATGTCAGGTCAAGATTTGACTCTACTGGTTATTGTGATATATTGTAAGGACTTTCCTTCTTCCCTTCCTCCTTCCTTCCTCCCTTCCTTCCTCTCTTCCTTCCCTCTCCTCCTCCTCTCTTTCTGTGCCAGTCCTCCTGTGGCTAGAACTCCAGGCCCTGTCCTTGAGCTTTGCGTGCTCAAGGCTAGTGCTCTACCATTTGAGCCACAGCTCCACATCCAGCTCTTTGGTATTTAATTGGAAATCAGAGTCTCATGGACTTTCCTGCCCAGGCTGGCTTTGAACCACGATCCTCAGATCTCAGCCTCCTTTGTAGCTAAGATGACAGGCGTGAGCCAGTGACACCTGGTCTCATAGGGATCTCTTATAGCATTGGCCTGCAGTTATGGGCATCACTGGATATAAATAGTAATGTCCGGCAGTAGTAGCTTATGGTGGAGTATATTTGAGTGTATCTCATCACAGTACACTTGTGAGTAGAGGCTAGCCCACAGTAGAAACACCAGCAATACCAGGACTTCATAAGATGGCCAGAGGGTGGGGCTCTGTGACTCCCAGATAGAAATGTTAGTCCATGAAAGGAGGCAGCCGTGAGACCTGTTCATTTCCCTAAAACCAAGGGGAGGTATTTAAATGCTAACCTGGTCGCCATCAATCTCTCATTCATTGTCTCAGATCTTACGAGTCATACGGGATCTTTCCCACAAAATGCTACTTTGGGGAGTACTTTAAACACAAAGCCTGCCAGTGTTTGGAAGTGTTGTGCCCCACGCTCATAAATTTAACCTGCACTTCTTCAACGCTCCAGCCTGGGAGCTGCCCTTGCCTTGGAAACTCTCCGGACTGCATTAAATCTTCCCTTTGGCTGAGCATCAGCTAAAATTTATCTCATCTCGATGGACCCCGTACTGCCCAGGTGAGTGAGCCAAGTAGGAAGTGTGTATGTGTGTGTGTGTGTGTGTGTGTGTGTGTGTGTGAGAGAGAGAGAGAGAGAGAGAGGGAGGGAGGGAGGGAGGGAGAGGGAGGAAGGGAGGGAGGGAGGGAGGGAGGGAGGGAGGGAGGGAGGGAGGGAGGGAGGGAGGGAGAAAGAGAGAGAGAGAGATTATGTGAGCTGGACAGGGACAGCAGTGGTTGAAAACTGATGAGGCCAGCAGGCATAGCCACTGGGACGCACCTGGGACAAACATCCTCAGATAGTCGACCTGAGTGCTCATTAAGATCTTAGCAGCTAATGGAACACAAAGACAAGCTGAGGCTACAAGACTCTGCCTGCGAGGACAAGGGGGAGACAGGCTTTGTTCCTCCAAAAACAAAACAAAACAAAAAAGTCCTAAAACAACAACCACCACAACCACCACAACCACAACCACAACCACAACAAAACGCAAACCCCAGTCATTTTGAATAGGGGTTGAGGAGCGAAGGAAAGATCAGCCCAATTGTCCCTGTCAATTGTCACTCTGCTGTCCGCCGGCCTTTTATCATTTCACTAGTGGGTTGGTTACCTTTGCTTTCTCTTTATATCTTCCTCTCTGCCAAATGGACTCAAATCTCCACCTAGTTATTTACCCCTAAAGGGTCGGTTTTCTTATTCTAAAGGCCAAGGATCTGGATTAAAATATCCTCATTGAAATAAGTTATTCTCCCAAAGGAGGAGAAGTGGCACTTCTAATTGCAGAGGACTGTGGAATATTATCCAAGTAGGATGTTTGGAGTACAAAGTGGAGTCGGCCATTACTCCATGCTGACTGGTGTCTATCTCCTCTGCCGGGGCTGTGGGGGTGTGGTCACCTGCTGTGGGTTTCCACGCACCCTGTACGTGCATGCTGCTTTCTCCAAAGGAGATGTGAACCTCTGGGACAGAACATCCATTTCATACACTTATTTCATGTATTGCTAGAACATAACTTTTAATTAATTGCACATCTTATTTTTGTGTTTATAAGAAACACTTTTTTTCATCTTTTCTTTCTTTTTTTTTTTTTGGCTGGTGAAAGGAAGGGCATGAGGGTCTGGGGAAGGAAACTGCCCTGGAAGGTGAAATTCAGTTGAATGTTTCTTTCTTCCCGAATGGCCATTCTTCCCATTTCTCCACCTCACTGATAGAACAAAAGCGATTTTTACAAAAGGAAGACTGTTAATCTTCATGATGGAGAACTGAAGACACAGAAAAGTGACCAGAATTGCTGGCTGAGGTGAGCTGGATTGGACCCTAGCTATTTGAAGAATAGGTTTGTTGAAGAGACTTAGTTCTCAGAGCTAACAGGAGAGCCATTTGGTGGGGGTAGGTGTGGAGGGTGGGGTGGGCGGCTGGGGCATCTCTTTGCTTAGAGATCATACTCAAATTTCCTTTAATTTATAAAAGGAATCTGAAGACCTTGAGGCCACCTCTTGTCCATTCTATCCATTCTCTCTTATGAACACAAAGGACATCATTTGAATCATCCACGAAAAGACAAACATGTAAGACCAAAGAACTCCACACAAGGGAGTCCTTTTGTTACTCTTTGAACTGCTGAGATTATACTTTGGTATCATGTCAAAGTTACAGAAGAGTTGAAAACATAGAACATATACACATCACCAGATTCTCCCAGAGGTGACTACCTCATCTCCTCTGCTTTGTCCTTCACGCACACCATCTTTCATGTACACACACACACACACACACACACACACACACACACACACACACACACACACACACACACGTTTTAGGAACCATTTGATAAACGTGGCAGATATGCTGCCCTTTCACCTCTCACTCTTGCATAATACTGAATCATGATCAACATTGGGAAATGAAAAGTGAGATAATAGTATAATCTATGAATCATTTCTGTTTTTTTTTTTTTGGTCAATTATCCTATACGATGCCCTTCACAGCAAAAGAAAACCTCACATCATGTACCTGAATTCAGTTACAGGTCTTTCTAATGACACAGAACCTGGAACATTCTGCAGTCCTGGGCACTGATATTTTTGAAATGTCATAGCTCAGGTATTAGATAAAATATCCCTTTATCTGTGCTTTCCTGCTGCTTCCTCGTGAATAGGTTAAGGTAAAACAAAACTGGAAAGCTATTGCATGT
>NW_027205300.1:0-16108 GCF_024711535.1 Dipodomys merriami
CAGTGTAAGTTACATCCACATCTCCAGATTTGTTTCCATGAACTATACTAGAAAAATGCATCTTAACCAAAGACAGATATATGCTATCATAGATACAAGATCATATGTAGTGTGTGATACAGACTATATATCATTGTATGATTCAATTCATACAGAGCTAAAGGCATAAAAATAACTTAAATGGATATTGTTCAAAATGGTGGTCATTCTGGAAGGTAGCACCTTGGAAAGACCTTAACTTATAAGACACTTTTTGGAGTGCTGAAAGCATTCCATTTCCTGATGGGAGTGGTATGTATAGGGGGACTCATGTGTATAATATTTTGCCATTAGATTTTATACTTTCCAGTATGTGAGTCATTCCTCACCAAAAAGAAAAAAAAATCTACCAAGTAAGTTCAGTGATCATTGGTGACTTATTTAAAATCCAATATTTTTGCCAACTTCAAAAAAAAATCTGTAGGGAACAGAAAATGGATTCTTTGCCCTGTTCATTATGAGAACAAAATCAAATGTGAATAATTTAGTGACAGGTTGAGGTTTGACATCTCAGAGCATTTGGGGCCTAAATTTTTCAGAAGCTCTCTGTTTCACAGTTCCCCTTGGCACTCCAGGGCTTCACACCATCAGAATTCAGATATCTGCACTTGGCAATTTTATATGTGGATGTCTACACATCACGTTCTAACAGCACATCAAAACTCGTTATGTTGGAAGCATGTTCGTTATCTCAAAATAGCCACCTTCTTAACCACCTGCCTCCACCGAATTCCTTCACCTTGTTCTATTTTTGTGTCAGAGAATTTCTCCTCTTCTCATTACCCGCTTGGAAATTTGTCTTTGAGTAACTCAGCTGTGCTTTCATACTGACTTTCCACATCTCTCACATCCTTCTCTTGGCCACCCCTCCTATGAGCGTATTAGCAATGAACACATAATTAGTGTTCTGGTTCCTGTCTCTGCCTCCACAGCACCACCGAGGAAATCTTCCCTCTGTGCTCCTGATAGTCCTCTGCTGCTGCAGCACAAAACCCGTCCTCCATGTGATGTTCAAGGCTTCCTCTAGCCTCCTCTCCCCACACCTCCACCACAACCCTACTGTCAATTCCTGTGCTGGTGAGGTGCATACTCCTCCCCCACCACCTGCTTGTGCCTTGAATCCTTCCTGTTGGGTCTTCGTCCGTCCCACAAGACGGACGGGGTCCGAGGAAAGGTATGTGCTGCGCTAGCCCGTTCCCTAGTCTCCCTCAGATCAGGAGACAATCAGACACAGCAGGGAGCCAAATCCAGCAGGTAGAAAAACTCGTTTATTAACAGAGAGCAGCCCCTATTTAAAGACAAAGAGGGTGGGTGGTATGGTAAGGGAGGAAGAGGAACCAATCACTGTCAAGGTCACACCCTATCATTCACCTGAGCCTTCACGGGCTGGTTAGGTACTGATCAGAAGATCAATTGGGGTCTGCCCACTCTACTCTCTCCCAGAGCCATCTTGGCTGGCCATGTGCTCTTCAGTAAATTAGGCTCTGCCCACTCAACCCCCTCCCAGCACCATCTGTGCTGCCCATGTGCTCCACACTTCCTTTCTATGACATCCAAATATTGCATACCCCCTAACGACAAAACATTCACCGTCCCCCTGAGATGATTTCTGGGAAATGGCTTTCCCCATTGAAATGCCTGTGTGGTTCTATGAGTGGTCAGGCAGGTAATTCTCACCTATGCCAATGTCTCCCAGTGTTCGCTGCCCCTTTTATATTGTGGTTTTGTTATCAGTGTTGGCACACATCAGTTTATAAATACAATGCATCTTGATCATGCCAACCCTTCATCATTCTCTCCCAACCCTCCCAGAACCAGCCCTGTTCTCAATTCTTGGTTTCACAGAATACGTGTTAAGTATTATGGTTGCCTTCCTCTCTCCATTCATCCACCCTCCCTCCCCTTGACGTTCTCATACCTTTAAAGTGCCAGTTTCCTGGTATTCATTTTGTTGGACTATGAGTTTGTTTTCCAGAGGAACTTTACCATCCGAATTCTCCCCTGCAAATACCATACTTCAGTTAATACATCTGTTTACACTTGCATACAAACTGTGTCTGTTTACTTGTACACTTATGAATTAGTTTCTCATTTCCATGTGTGAGAGGCCTTGTCTTCACAAAGTAAAATAAAAAAATTCCAAGTTGATGAACTCCAAAGCCAAGTGTTATTTTTCTCTATAACTCAAGTGTCTCAATGAAGATCTGCTCAGAAGTAGAATTCACAAATTACTAAGTTTTAAACATCGGCAGGGAATCTATGTTATGTTTGCATTGCATTTAAATTGTCCTTACTAGGATGTATACCAACAAAAGAATGATGACCCTTTATGTTTGCACAGGCTTATGCCCCACTTATACTATCTCCTGATTCCCCTACCTTTCAAGTGAAGACAGGAGCTTTTATTGGGGCCATTTCTTAACAGAGCAAAGCCATATTCTGGAGACAGACAGTCCAGTTCCCTTTGGAACAAAGTGGTGAGTGCAGAAACAAAGTTTTCCAACTCTGGCAGACCTGAAGTCAATGCCAGTTCATGTGATTACCTACCTCTGAATTACTTCTTGTGTAAGAAGATGGGGCTGCAGAGGTGCCCACCTCCTATGTGTTGTGAAGATGATTTGAGGAAATGCCAGGCATCAGGTGCTGTGCAGAGGAAAATGTCATCAGTGGCACAACTCCCATGCTGTACCCAGAACCTCCCCCTACACAGCCTCCCCCCAAGCCCCCACCTAGCCCCCACTGCTCCCATGGGGCCCCTTCCTACACCACTAGCCACCACCACGCCCCCCAATCCCCACCGCGTGGGACTCCCCACTCCCTGCTGGCCAGTCACCCCCTGACCTGGGCTGCCCTCCAGCTGGGCTAGACACCCCTCCACCACTAATGGGATCCTGGCTGCACAAGGCCTCTGCCGGCTCTGCAGGCCCGGGCGACAGCGCCCTCCAGCAGCCGCTTGCGGAGCAGCACCTGCTGCCCTGTCCAGGGGTTGCAGGCCCGGAGCCTGGCCGGGCAGCTTCTCCTGTCAGCGGCCCCTCCAGGCAGTGTCCCCACCTGACCAGGCACAGGGCCTCGCCCGGCCTCCCTGCCGGTGCCAAGGGCCCTCCTCGCAGGATGCTCTGAGATGAGGGTGAAGTTGGTCCAGTCTGCCTCTAACTGAGAGCCTCCTGGACCACGAGGACCGCCAGGACCGTGGAGTGGTGGGCGTTGGGTGCAGTCAGGGTGGGGGCCAAGGCTGGGCTGGGCCCTCCCACCCTTGGCCCTGCTGACCCAGCGACCCCACGACCCTGGCCCTGCAAAGGGCAGCGGGTGACCCACAAGCTTTGTGCTCTGCTCCCTGGAGAGCCACGGAAGGGCGGCCGGGAGCACAAGGCAACGTTCACACCCAGCACTCACACCACAAACACTATCACACACCACACATGGTCACGATCACACCACAAACCAGACACACCACACATGCTTTCACACACATTCAATCACACCACACACACTACACGCTCACACTCATTCAATCACACCACACACACGCTCACACTCACACACCATACACCACACTCACACCACATACTCTCACACTCACACTCAATCACACCACACATAAGACATACGCTCACACTCAATCACACCACACACATGCTCACACTAACACCACACTCCCACCAAACACACCACACACGCTCACACTCAATCACCACCAACTACACTCACACCATACACGTTCATACTCATAATCACACTACACACACCACACACGCTCAATCACACCACCCCCACATCACACACACCACTCACAACACACATGGTCATACTCATACCACACACCACACACCATACATGCTCACTCACACACCATACACGCTCACTCAATCATACCACCCACACCACACCTACACCACACTCATACATTACACACACTCACACTCAGTCATATCACACTCACACCACAGACACACTCAGTCATACCACACACACATCACTCACGCTCACACTCACACCATACACCACACTCATACCACACACTCTCACACTCACATTCAATCACACCACACACACCACATATGCTCACACTCAATCACACCACACACACGCTCACACTAACACCACACTCACACCATACACACCACACATAATCACACCACCCACACCGCACACCACCCACACTCACACTCACACACACACCACACACTCACACAACCCCCCGGTCTGTCACCTGGAATTGTAAGATGTTAATGGAACAAAAGCACAGAACGCAAAGGCTGACATGGCAAACACATGCTCAGTCACCTATAGACCTGATACCAGTTGGATCTATAGGTGACTTTGAAGCTCTCGAATGCAACCGTCGTAGACAGATGATCTCATAGAATAAAATGTTGTTTCAAGGTACAATTTTATCTATTTAGACAGATGCTTTCACATCCATGTCAAGACACTCATGATGGGAAATGTGTCCATTAAACATCTAATAACTTTTCCCACACATGTAACAGTGCTGGGTACATAAAACATGGACTTTCTTTATTCACAGAGTGAATATAATAGTTTGTGGCAATTACAGATTAAAAAGTACAAAAGAATTATATAATACATTTTAACAATGAAAAGATAACATAGCATGTAAAAAGTTCTCAAAGGTGAGAAAAAGCAGATTTGTCAAAATGGGGAAAAAAAAAAGGGTAAATTTAAGGATTAAAGAATGTTCAGCTGGGTGCCAGTGGTTCACGCCAGTAATCCTAGCTAGTCAGAAGGTTGAGATCTGAGTATTGCAGTTCAAAGCCATCTTGGACAGGAAAGGCTGTGAGATTCTTATCTCCAATAAACCACTCAGAAAACCAGAAGTGGCCCTGTGGTTCAAGTGGTAGAGCACTAGTCTTGATATGTAGAACTAAGGGTCAGAGTTCAAACCCTACGACCAAAAAAAAAAATGTTCAATTTGTTGCTACGTCCATTTTTAGGTTTATTCATGTTCTTCCCTATTTTTAGTATCTCAAGTCTTAATAAGTGGACTTTTATTGATGAGTGAGAAGCTAAACTTCATAAAGACCACCTCTCATAATTCTTTGGCCCTATTAGAAAAACCGGCATGATGATTATACATAATAAGAATTCTGGGACTTCCATGTGACATGTGACAGTATTTACATAGTTTGAGTGTAAGTAGCAAAATAGAGAAAAACATGTTTAAAATAGCATCAATACCAGGACAGGAAAAAAAAAAATGAAGAGAAACACAGTAATTCCTATTGCAGGAAAAAAAAATACACAAATTGGGCAAAAAAAAGTGTCAGGGGCTGGGAAGGTGGCTCAGTGGTAGAGCATTTGTCTTGCATGCCTGAGGCCCTGGGTTTGATTCCTCAGCACCACATAAGCAAAAAGAAAATATCCGGTGTTGTGGCTCAAGTGATAGATCGCTAGCCTTGAGCTGAAGAGCTGAGGGACAGTGCTCAGGCCCAGAGTTCAGGCCCCATGACCAGACCCAACAAAAGAAAAATTAAAGAGAAAAAGAAAATTTGATACACACTATAAAAATCCTGAACTGAAGCTGGGCGCCAGTGGCTCACATCTGTAATCCTAGCTACTCAGGAGGCTGAGATCTGAGGATCACGGTTCAAAGACAGCCCGGGCAGGAAAGTCCATGAGACTCTTATCCCCAATAAAACCACTAGAAAACTGGAAATGGTGCTGTGGCTCAAGCAGTAGAGCGCACTCACCTTGAGCTGAAGAGCTCAGGGACAGCAACCAAGCCCAGAGTTCAAGCCCCACGACCGACCCCTCCAAAAAATATCCTGAACTGAACATAGCATATATGTATATATGTGAAATAACATGGCAAAATTCCTTTGTGTAATACACACTTAAAAAATGAATGATAGGAAAGTAATATAGGCTCTTCTGGGTGATCAGGTACTAGCAGGAGGGAAGAAGGCCAAGGAGAGGGCAAATTAAGTACTTTACACACATATGAAAATAGAATAAAACTTATTTTCAATTATTTGTATGAATGTATGGAAATGTCTGAGAGTTAATATAGTAGAAGCCAGGCACGGGTGGCTCACGCCTGTCATCCCAGCTACTCAAGACGCTGAGATCTGAGGATCGAGGTTCAAAGCCAGCCTGGGCAAGGAAAGTCCCTGAGACTCTATCAACAATTAACTACCAGAAAACTGGAAGTGGTGCTGTGGCTCAAGTGGTAGAGCTCTAGTGTTAAGCTGAAGAGCTCAGGGATGGTTCATAGGCCCAGAGTTCAAGTCCCACAACTGACAAAAGAAAGAAAGAAAGAAAAAAAAAAGACAGTACATTTGGCTTTAAATCTAATATATTAAACTTTATTCTTAGGAGTAAATAACCAAGCATTTCTCAGTTTTCTGAGGTCTCTTTATCAGTGTAATAATTTCAGTAGTTTATCTAGACATAAGTCAAGGTTTATCCCATAAATAAGAACACAATTTAATCCAAAATTACTGACTCTTAAATGCCATCTTATTTTCCTATAGCTATGATGGTATTTTTTCCTCCAAGACTGAATAAATAATACTAAACTAAGTGGGTATCCAATGACTCACCTGTGCACTTGAAAATTTCACTTTTGGATTGTTATCTATCTCCCATAAGCCTTCATTGAAACCTTTTTGTTTATTTGGTTTGCCATACTTTTCCTTATTTTCTGAGTAAGGAAATATAACCTTTGGTCCTAAAAAAGCACTAAAACAGATGAAGATAATAAGTGCAATGCAACCTCAAATAAATATATACATATTACATTACTAAAATAACACTATTATGTGATGCATTTTATAAAATAAAATTAAAGGGAAGACAAGGATATAAAGCATGAATTCATTTCAATGAACACAATCTCACCAAGACATGAGACGGCTCTAAGTACTAGCAGAACAAATGTTGGAAAAGTTTTTTGGGAGGAGTACATGTGCAGATATTAGGGGTTGAACTCAGAGCTTCCCACTATTGCTTAGCTTTTTCACTCAAGGCTATAGTCACTCTACTACAGCCATAGTTCCACTTCCAGCTTGGAACACAAGAGAGCCACACAGACTTTTCTTCCCAGGCTGGCTTAGAATTTTGATCCTTATATCTCAGGCTGAATAGCTAGGAGTATAGGTGTGAAACACCAGTTACCTGGCTTCTAAAAGATTTTTAGGTTCCGTTTCTTTGCAGAACAATAAATGTTTTCTGTTTAGGGGTAGGGATAAGGTAAACTATATTTTATTCCAAATACTACTTTTTTTTTTCATTTACAGTACTAAGGATTGAATCCAGGGTCTCACCGAAACAAGTCAAGCACTAAACCACAGAACTACATGTCAATCTGATATACTTTATTAATTCAGCAATGAGTTCCTAGATTCATAACACTATCTCATGTACATAAACTTTTCTTTTAGTACTGATCCTAGGCCTTGAACTCAGAGCCTGGGTGCTGTCCCTGAACTTTTGTGCCCAAGGCTACAGTTTTAAGCCACTTGAGACATAGCTCCACTGGTTACTGGAAATGAGATTCTCATGAACTTTTCTGCACAGACTGGCTAAGAACCTCAATTCTCAGATCTCAGCCTCATGAGGCCATTAGAGGCAGGAATCACCAGCACCTGGTCTCATTCAGTTTAATTGAACAGGCTTTTCAGGCCCAGAGTTCAAGCCCCATGAACGACAAAAAAAAAAACAAAACAAAACCAAAAAAAAAAACCAATTTCTCCCCCAAACTGGACAAAGCCAGGCTGGGGAGAAAAAAAATGTCACCAAGTCTGAATAACCAGCAAAGAGATGGTCTGGAAGCATGGTTCAAGTGGTAGAGAACCAGCCAAGCAAACGAACCAAGCTCAACGCCTCAAAGCTCAAGCTCAAACTCTAGTATTGTGAAAAAAACAGAAAGTATCTAATTTAAACATCATTATATAATTCTAATTAAATGTGAACAGATTTTCATGTCAGTAATTATTTAATACATTTTGCTAAATGGATCTATCAATCTATTGTTTGAGCACTTTTTCTGTGCCAATAATGAGGGCTTGAACTCAAGGCAAGGCTTCATACACTTGCTGTCTTTTTTCTGCTCATAGCTGGTGTTCTATCACTTGAGTAACACATTCCAATCTGCTTTTCTGCTGGTTAATTGGGATTCCCAAGCACTTTTCTTTGGGCTTCAAACCAAGATACTCAGATCTCAGTTCTCCTAAGTAGCCAGGAGGCTGCAATATTTTAAGAGTCTGGGACCAGTGGCTCATGCCTGTAATCTAGATACTCAGGAGGCTCAGTCTGAGGATGTTGGTTTGAAGCCAGCCAGGCCGAAAAGTCCAAGGGACTCTCTGATTAACCAGCAAAATCCTGGAAGTGCAGGTGTGGCTCAAGAAGTAGAACACACTAGGCCAGTGAAAAAGCCAAGCAAGAGTATAAGACCTTGAATTCAATATTCAGCATCAGCACACAAAAAATAAAATAAATATTGTAACAGTAAATATACTGCTCAATGTTTGATCTACACAATCAATTCCAAGTATAGGTGGGGTAAAGGATATGTTCAAGACTGATAAGTCAAAAACAAAGCTGATAAAAAAGAACTGTCCATGGGGGTACAATCCCCTGAGATTCCTGAATAGTACATAAATAAGCCTAGAGACCGCACCACTAGTTACCAAGGAACACCTTATGGTGGCTATGATTATGGTTTTCTCTTAGAAATGTTCCATTTTCAAATGGCCTACAAAAAGTGTTTTATATGCAAAATGGAAATAGGACATAATCTTAATTACATTTTGATAGCAAATACAAAAAAATTGTGAAGCCAGGAACCCATGAATCACACCTGTAATCTAGCTATTCAGGAGGCTCAAGCAGAAAGGCCATGAAACACTTATCTGCAATTAACTTTCAAAAAGGTAGAAGTGAAACTGTGGCTCAAGTAGCAGAGCACCAGCCTTGCACCAAAAACAAAAACACTAAAGGAAAATGCCTAGGCCCTGAGTTCAAGTGCTGGTACCAGCTCCACAAAGAGAGGAAACAAAAACACTAAAGGAAAATGCCTAGGCCCTGAGTTCAAGTGCTGGTACCAGCTCCACAAAGGGAGGAAAGGTAAGATGGAAAGAAGGGAGGGGAGGGAGAGAGGAAAGGGAGAGAGAAAGGACAGAATGAAGGAAGGAAAATTGTGAAAGTTCAGAGGAAAAAAACCATCAGAACACAACAGGTTTAGAAATTCTAAAATATAAAAATATTATTCTTTCTCTTTAGTGGTTACATTGTAGAACTTTCCTTTTATTATTTGCTTTTTAAAAACAATGAAAAAATTAAGCAGTAAATCCCAAATCTAACAGTAAACTTATGTGGATTGAATTTCTTTTGCAAATACATAGAAAAGCAGTTATGTCTCTGATTTTACCTTTTTACTAAACAGTATGGATGCCCATAAGAAAGTCCACACAAAGTCACCACAAACTTAGAACTTTTAAGTCAAACCAAAGGGGGCATAATCAAAATATGAAGGCCTATCAGAGACAAGGACATCAAGATCAAGTCATTTACCTTTGTTAAGTAGTATTTTCTAAACAAAACGTTTCATTTTCAACTTATCAACTCTAACTTGCCGCTTCATTTACCTATTATAAAATCACAAAATATGAAACAGAAATCTTAAAAAGGATGTTTACTAAAATTTTATAACAGTCACGAGTGATTCACACCTGTAATCCTAACATGTTGGGAGGGTAAGATCTGAGGATCATGGGTAAAAGCCCATGAGACTTTTACAATTAACTGCCAAAAATTCAGAATTGGAACTACAGCTCAAATGGTAAAGTACAAGCCATGAGCAAAAAGAGAGAGAGAGAGAGAGAGAGAGAGAGAGAGAGAGAGAGAGAGAGAGAGAGAGAGAGAGAGAGAGAGAGAGAGAGAGAGAGAGAGAGAGAGAGAGAGAGAGAGAGAGAGAGAGAGAGAGAGAGAGAGAGAGAGAGAGAGAGAGAGAGAGAGAGAGAGAGAAATCAGAGACATCAGAGACAGTGTCCAAGCCCTGAGTGCAAGGCCCAGGGTTGGCTCAATAAATAAATAGATGCTATGATAGTAAAAGGTAGAATGTTGGGGAAAGAAGACCAGCAGAAGGAGAAAGGATAAGCTGGGTGCTGGGGGCTCATGCCTGTAATCCTACATACTCAGGAGGCTGAGCTCTGAGGATTACGGTTCAAAGCCAGCCTGGGCCAGAAAGTCCATGATTCTCTAATCTCCAATAAATCAGCAAAAAATTGGAGTAACACTGTGGCTCCAGTGGCAGAACACTAGCCTTGAGTTGAAGAGTTGAGGGACAGAGCCCGGGCCCAGAGTTCAAGTCCCACAACTGACCCTCTCTCCAAAAAAAGTAACATAATTTCAACAATATAAATTATATGCATGTATGAAACTACAACTATGAAACCTCTGTAAATTTACAGTAATTAAAAATTATATGCATACTATACACTACATATACTATATGGTATTTTTAAAGTTTCTAAAGCTGAACATTAATAAAATTAAGAATAAGAGATAAAAGCAGCAATGTTTGGAGAGTTTGGAGTTTGGAGAGTTCAAAGACATTCTCTCAATTAGCAAAACTAGTCAGCAAAATTCAAACTGAGCTGATCTAAACTTAGTAACACTACAATAACAGCCTTAGAAAAAATATGCAATGCTACTATTAATTTATAAATCCCAGCAAGTATTGCTCCCAAAACAAGTCTTTCAAAGCCATACAATTCTTACTAACATTTTATTCAATACATACATAGCATTAGTCCAAGTAATTATTTATAAAAGCACCTTAGCTGTGGCCTAAAGTTCTAAGATAGATGATATCCCTATTTTACATATTCAGAAGGACACAAAGGTATGTAATTTACTGAAGGTCACATAAAATAGGCAAATGCGACTACTGTGATCTACTTGAATTAAATCTTGTGTCAAGTGTTACAAAGCAAATTCATCATCAACCCACGACTTTCCTTTCCCACCTTTTGGGAGGTATTGACTTTGCAAATGTAAATGGTATACTTAAAAGAACACTGATAATAGCTGGGCACCAGAGGCTCCTGCCTATAATCCTGGTTACTAAGTAAGCTGAGAGGATGAGAGCTGAGGATCACAATTTGAAGCCAGACCAACAGGCAAGACTATAAAACTCTGACCTCCAGAAATGAAGCTATGGCTCATGTGGTAGAGTGTTAGCCTTGAATAGAACACCCAGGCCCTGAGTTCAAGCTCTGGGACTAGCACAAAAAAACCCCACTGAAGATCAAAACCATTAAAGGGGTGTGCATGCAGCAGCAGCAGCAGCAGCAGGATCTCTCAGTGGCTCCAAGGGACTGTCACACCTCATGCTGGGCTGTAAATTCCTACACAGACTGGCTAAGGATACATTGCATAGGCTTGGCAGGCTTGGATCCAGCTGGTTTTTAAGACCTTTAAACAATAGCCCAGGACAATTTACCAAAATCACAACTTTTTTTACTAACCAGATATTTTTGTAAACAGACACAGAAGGCTTAGTCTTGTAACTATCTCCAACAGATGCAGTCTCAACACTTGCACACCTGTTAACACTATTTTTTGTGCTTTTTTAAAAAAAATTATTATTATTTTATCTATTTTGCCTCATTTTTCTCAAACTGACTCTGGAATCTTGATCTTAAAAGGGGGTTTATGGGTAAAGGTCCAACTTCTGTAACTTTTCAAGCTGACTTCAAGGGCGTTGATCCTACCTAGCCAGGAACCTATAACCTTAGCCTATTTTACAAAGAGGTTATCAGGGTTAGATGTCATTAAGAACAATATTTTAACTTTTGACAACTGCACAGACCTTTTCTCCAGCTACAGCAGTGTAGCTTGTTTAGCACTCTGGTTTGCAAAAACATCTTTTTGGATGACTTAGGAATGTGATCTCTAGTGACCCTAACAATGCCTGTTACCTTTGCAGGCCTTTAGACATATATCAATGGACTCTCAGGTTTACAAACTTTTTCCTGAGCAGATGAATTTCATGTAGCTGATGTCAACTAAAAAGTTACGGCCAATTAGAGCTTTTGGCACATAAAGGGCTTGAGATATAAACTATTCCCCACATTTTATAACATTAACTTTACTATCACAGGGGACTGGCAAGTTCCTGTCCCTTACAAGGTAGTCATTAGGCATGCTTAAAAACTGTCTTTCCATGACCTCCCGGCTCTGACCAGTTTTGAAGGGCCACACACAAATGACTCTAGGATCTGACATTTCTGCCATCCAAGAAGTGGCTTACTGCCCCTGGATGCTCCTCCATTGCTCTTGTCCCAGGTGTGTCTTCTTTACACTGTGATAAATTCCTCATTGGCATTTCCCTCAGCGGGTCACTGGACTTGAACTCAGGGCCTGAGTGCTGTCCCTCAGCTCACCAGCTCAAGGCCAGCACTCTGCCACTTTGAGTCCCAAAGTAACTTTGCTTGCTCTTTCAGCACTATGCTGGCTGAGTAGAGGTGACAGTATCACAGGAACCCTTTTCTTCCCGGGCTGGCTTCGAACCAGTTTCAGATCAATGAGTCTTACAAATGGCCATTTTACTCCAATTAAAAGCAACAAGGTGGTCAACATAGAAGTAGCTTTTAAGCATGCTCTTACCTGAAACTTACTAAAAGCCAAAGTTACATCTAACAAACTTGTAAGAATCCTCTGTGCTTTGCTCTAGGCTTGCTGGAAACTGTTAAAAAAAAAAAAAAACCTATAAGAGCAAACTAGAATAGCAATTATTTTGGTAATCCTAATTTTTCCTTTGTGCACATTGAGGCCAATGTTAAGAACAATTTTACATTTAAACTTTATATCCAAAAATCCATTCCTAATTTTTTAAAGTCTCTTATTAATCACTTTTAATATTTCATACTTTAGTATTCATTTGCATTTAAAAAAATCTCTTAAAATCTTGAGGTCAAGTTGTCATTCATTGTCTCTTGGCTGCTTGTTTTTATACATTAAAACTTTTAAACTCAAATGACCATTTTTCCTTAATGCAAGCATGACAGTCACCATCACATACCACGAAGCTAGACTTAAAACCTTTATAACTTTTTAAAACATCCTAATTGTAGAACATAATTGAAAGCAAGTCACATTATACAAATAAACTTTTTAACTCTCTTTTTAAGTCCAAGGGACAGTTTTAGCAATACTACAGATCATCACATCACTAATTTTAACCATCATATTTCAGTGTCTATCTACAGGGAAAAGGGACAGAACAAAGATGGGCCACTTGGCTCCTCCTATGGAATGGGCACATACCCAATCTGACTCTTTAGGGTTAGATGAAATGCATTTGTGCGAGCTTGCCCTCTTTCACCATGCGTGGACTCCTCCCAGGGCCTGTCCCACCATGCATGACCAGTTGAACTGCACTTCTGCCTGTCCACTCCTTACCTCTAAAGATAGGTCTTCTAAGTTTTCCCTTTTCTTATCTCTTGGTTCACGAATGAAATACACAGTTTTAGACAAACAGAATAGGTAACATCTTTGACAGTGTTAAACTAACCTTTACATTTAAATTTCTAATATTTATCCCCAAATTTTAGCCAAGGGAACTAAATCCCAAACTGCCAATGCATTTTTGTTAAGCCAGATAACTTGATTACAGTATAAACGGCCTTATTCATTTTAAAATATTAGTTTTAAAAATACCAGATTTTCTAATTTGCAAGTTAAAGAATCTTTAAAAAGCCATTTAAAACAATGTGAAGATTCTTTAAAAATTTGGTAATGTCCAGACCTCATAACCTTTTATATTTTAAATTTAAACTCAACAAATTGTTACAGCATGCTGACAATTCTTATCTTTAAACATGTTCACACACACACACACAAAACACTCACACAGATCTTAAAGCACACAAAAATCAAAATCAGTTGTACATACACTATTTAAAGTTTTTAAACAAAAATTTAAGACAGTATTTCTTTTAAATTAGGTACCTTTGTTGGGCTTCATTTTCCCAGAGCTTGCTTGTTTAGCAAGACAATTCACTAATTAGTCATTTGAATCCCTTCTGTCAGAGGAAGGCTGGGGGTGGGAGGGATCACCTGAAACTAAACTGGCCTGATTTTTACCCAATTTTAGACAAGAGCACTTTACAAATTGTTACATTGTCAGGACTAGCTGAAAAAGTCCAAACCAGTCAAACAGCCTTCAACACCCTCCCTGACAGCAGCCTCCACAAGGAGAAAATGTAGCTTGAGGCTTGAAGGGAATCAAACTAGATCAGCAACCTTCCATGCCTCACAGGGAGGGTGGGCATAGCAGGCCTGTGACCAAGCCCAGCCAGAGGCTGGAACTTTTATTCCCCTAGAGATGTTCAAATAAAAAACACAAACACAAATAAACACAAAAACCAAGGATCCACATTTAAAACTGGTACCAATTCTAAAAAAGAACTAGACAAGACAACAACCAAAGGCTGAGTTTTGGACTAATGGACCCCCAGCTCATCCCTACCAGAACTCTGTGCTGCTCCCACTCAGCAAGCTGAATCCAGAGTCTGCTGAGTGAGCCTGCCACTTTCACTCAGACCTTCCCTACTCCAGGAAACATAGAACAGAAAACACACTGAAGTAAACAAGACAGACAAGTGGCCACAAAGACAAAATCAGGTCTCAGTGAATGGGGTGACATCTCAACTCCACTTATCAGGGGATTCAAACCTCCTCTACTCATTCCAGAGGATTTTTCTTTTAGATTCTTCTGAGATCTCCAGGGAGCACAGGACACATTTCAAAGGGGTTATACCACTCAGGTGTGATTCGCAGCACCCCATTAAATGAATATACCCCCTCTCTTTTACCCCTTTGAAATGAACCAGCAGGAGGTCAAGAGGAGTAAGTTTGCTTTGTCCTTGCCCTATCTCTATAAACAAAAGTAGCCAGACAAATACACCAACGACTAGGAGGGAAAAAGAGTGCTAGCCTTGAACTGAAGAGCTGAGGGACAGCGCCCAGGCCCAGAGTTCAGGCCCCACAACTGGACCGCCCAAAAAAAAAAAAAAAGGGAAAAAGAAATAGGTTAGATACCGACACCACCGGCGTCGCCGTGGATTGGAGATGTCCAAACACTGGATTGCGGCGTCTCCGGGGGGTCGACTGGGCCTGTTAGGAGGGGGGTCAATTATCCCAAAAGGTTGAAAGATTGGGCGCTTAGGAGATTGGTGGGAGTCATCACCCCCCCAGAGGGTGGGTGAAGTCGCCGCTCGCAGTTTCCAGAATGAAGGAATAAAATTTAGACTTAATTATAAGGAGGAAGGGCACTGAGCTGCCGGCCGGTATCCGACAGCGAGTCTGAAAAAGAAATGGGATGAAGAATGGAGTCGGGGGTGTGGTCACTCCAGGCGCTCTGATGTAGGGGCCCTCGTGCGTGCGTCACAAATCACTGATGCAAAGACATCCATCCCTATTGATGCTCTAGCGAGGTCCCCCTAGTTCCACCCAAGTGACAGTCCTAGAGCCTGATCAATCATGGGCTGCACAAAGTGAACAAGTTTGTCAGATAGACTCAAGCAATAAAGAAGGTCAAAAAAGAGGCTGCATAAGCAGGCCAGAAAGCTCGGTAGACACCAGGATGTGACCCAGAGTAGCAACAAAGACCAGTCCCAAAAGCATAAAGTACCTCCTAAGACAATTAAAAACCAGTCATAAATCAACATACCAACACAGAGACACACAATGGATGGTCTTAAAAACTACTCAGCGAGGCTGCCACCCTCAATGAGCAGTTCTAAGCACCAACAAGACTTAATATGAACAGCGAGCATGGCAGACTGCTGGTCGACAGTCTGTTCAGAAGGGCTCTCAGAGAGGACCGGGCACTAGGTGCCAGGCCTCGGGGAGCAGCCCACCAGAGGGTTCAGGGGGACGTCTCCCACTGACTCTGCCGGCAGCCTTAAAGCATGTCCACCAAGGCTATTCGTCAGCCCCAAGACCACACCTGCAGGCTTTCATATGCAAACAGAAGGGCTCTCAGACAGAGAGGACCGGGCACTATGCGCTGGGCCTCGGGGAGCAGCCCACCAGAGTT
>NW_027205301.1:0-16108 GCF_024711535.1 Dipodomys merriami
CTAACCCTAACCTTAACCCTAACACTAACTCTAAGCCTCACACTAACCTTTATCCTCATACTAACCCTAACTCTAAACCTAACCCTAACACTAACCCTATCCTTAACACTGACCTTACCCCTCACCCCAAACCTCACCCAGACCCTAACCCTAACACTCACCCTCACCCTCACCCTAACCCTCACCCTAACGCTAAACCTCAAAGTCAAACTCACCCTAACCCTAACCCTAACAATAACACTAACCCTAACCCTAACCGTAATCCTAACAATAACACTCACCCTAACCCTAACCCTAACACTCACCCTAACCCTAACCCTCAACTTAAACCTCACCCTAACCCTAATGCTAACCCTAACCCTCACCCTCAACCTAACCCTTATCCTCACGCTAACACTAACCCTATACATAACCCTAACCCTCACACTAACACTAACCCTCACCTTAACCCTAACCCTCCCCCTCCCCCTCCCCTCACCTTAACGCTAACCTTAATGCTAACTCTCACCCTAACCATAATATTAACCCTAATCCTCAAACTCACCCTAATCCTCACCATCACCCTAAAACTCACCCGAACACTAACCCTCACCCACACCCTAACCCTCATCCTCACCGAACCCTTACACGAACACAAACCCGAACCCTCACCCTAACCCTCACCCTCAACCTACACATTGCGCTAAACCTAACCCTCACCCTAATCCCAACCCCAACTCTCACCCTAACCCTAACCCTCAACCTAAACCTCACCCTTACCCTAACCCTAACCAGCAACCTCACACTCACTCTCATCCTAAGCCTAACTCTAAACCTAAACCTAATCCTAAACCAATCCTCACCCTCACCCTCACCCTAACCCTCACCCTCACCATCAGCCTAACCCTAACCCTAAGCCTAATCTTAAACCTAACCCTCACCCTCACACTAACCTGCACCCCAACCTTTAACCTTACACTAACCCTAACCCTAACCCTCACACTAACCCTAAATTTCACTCTAACCCTAACCCTACCCCTCAACCTGACCCTTACTCTAACACTAACCCTCATTTTAACACTCACCCTAAACTTAACCCTAACCCTCACCCTTACCCTAAGCCTCACAGTTACCCTAACCCCACCCTAACCCTAACCCTAACCCACACCCGAACCCTCACCCTCACCCGAAACCTCACACTCACCTGAAACCTCACCCTCACCCTAAATCTCAGCCTCACCCTAAACATCACCCTAACCCTAAACTTTACTCTAACCCTTTCCCTAAACCTAACCCTAACCCTAACCCTCAACCTAACCCTCACCATCACCCTAATCCTCAACCAAAACCTAACCCTCACCCTAACCATAAACCTTACCCTAATCCTAACCCTAACTCTAACCCTCACCCTAACCCTAATCCTCACAATCACCCCACCCTTAGCCTAACCTAAACCCTAACCCTAACCTCAATCTCTACCTCACCCTCAAACTCACCCTAACCCTATTCCTAACCCTAACCCTAATGCTAAAACTAGCCCTCACCCTCACACTAACCCTAAACTTCAGCCTAACCCTAATCCTAACCCTACCCCTCTCCTCAACCTCACCCTAACCCTCTCCCTCACACTAGCCCTCACACTAAACTTAATCCTCACTCTAACCCTAACTCTACCCCTCTCCTTCACCCTAACCCTCACCGTCACCCTACACTCGCCCTAAACCTCACCCTAACCCTAACCCTAACCCTAACAGTAACACTAACCATCACCCTAACAATCACGCTAACCCTTACCCTCACCCTAACCCTCACCATAAACCTAACCCTATCCCTAACACTAACCCTCAACCTAACCCTGACCCTAACACTAAGCCCTAACCCTAAACCTCACCCTTACCCTAAACCTAAACCTAACCCTTACCCTCACACGAACCCTAACCCTAACCCTCAGCCTAAACCTCATATTAAACTTAATCCTAACCCTAGCCCTCACCTTACCCTTAACCCTACCCCTAATCCTAAAACTCACCTTAACCCTAACCCTCACACTCACACTCAACCTCACCCTCAGCCTAATCCTAACACTAACCCTAATCCAAAACCTAACCTTAACCCTCACCCTCACCCTAACTCCAAATCTAACCCTAAACAAACCCTCACCCTAACCCTAAACCTGACCCTAACCCTAACTCTAATCCTAATCCTAACCCTCAACATAACCCTAACCCTAACCCTCAGCCTAACCGTCATCATAACCCTAAACCTAACCCTCACTCTAACCTTAAACCTAACCCTAACCCTAAGTCTCACCCAAACTCTAACCCTCACCCTCACCCTCAACCTCACCATCACCCTCACCCTACGCCTCACTCTCACACTCACTCTAACCCTAATCATAACACTAAACCTTACCCTAAACCTAACCCTCACCCTCACCGTCACCCTCACCATCACCCTCAAACTAACCCTCACCCTAATCTTACGTCTGACCCTCACTCTCACCCTATCCCTCACCCTATCCCTAACCTGCAACTTCACCCTCACACTCACCCTCACCCTAACCCTAATCCAAACTCTCACCCTAACCCTCAGCCTAACCCCAACACTAACCCTAACCTTCACACTCATCCTAAACCCTAAACCTCAGCCTAACCGTTAAACTCACCAAAACCCTGACCCTAACCCTAACGCTAATATACACCCTAACGCTAACCCTCACCCAAACCCTAACACTCAAGGTCAACCGAATCCTCAAACGAACCCTTACCTAACCTTTACCCTAACTCTAACCCTTATCCTATACCTATCCCTCACCCTAACCTTAACCCTAACCCTAACCCTAACGATCACCATCACCCTAACATTCACCCTCACCCTAAATATCACTCTAAACCTAACCCTCACCATAACCCTAACCCTAACACTCACGCTAACCCTAACACTCACCCCCACCCTCACCCTGAACCTAACCCTAACCTTAACGCTAACACTCACCCTCACCCTCACCCTCACCCTAACCCTAACCCTAACAATAACCATAACCCTAACCCTAATCCTAACCCTAACCCTCACCCTAACCCTAACCCTAACCCTAAAACTCACCCTAACACCAATCCTAATCCTAACACTCACCCTAACCATAACCCTCACTCTAAACCTAACCCTAACCCTCACCCTAAACCTAATCCTCACCCTAAAACTCACCCTAACCCTAAAGCTAACCCTCACACTAACCCTCACTCTCACCCTAACCCTAACCCTAACCCTCACACTAACCCTCACCCTAACCCTAACACTAATACTAAACCTCACCCTAAACCTAACCCTAAGCTTAACCCTCTCCCTCTCCCTCACCCTCAAACTCACCCTAACTCTTACCCTCACCCTAAACATCACCCAAACCCTAATCCTCACCCTAAACCTAACCCTAACACTCACCCGCACACTAAACCTCAACCTAAACCTAAACCTCATCCTAATCCTCACCATAACACTAACCCTAACACTTACCTAACAGAAACCCTCACCCTCACCCTAAACCTCAGCCACACCCTAGCCCTCACCCTAACCTTAACCCTCACCCTAACCCTAACACTAACCCTCACTCTCACCCTAACACAAACCCTAACCCTAACCCTCACCCTAACACTCACCCTTACCTTCAACCTCACCCTAACCCTAAGCCTCACACTAACCCTCACCCTAACCCTCAAAATAACCCTAAACTAACCCTAACACTCAACGTCACCCTCACATTCACCCTCACCCTCACCCTCACCCTCACCCTAACCCTAACCTTAACACTCAACCTAACCCTCACCCTCACCCTAATCCTTACCCTAACCCTAAACCTTACCTAACCGAAACCCACACCCTCACCCTCACTCTCACACTAACCCTTACCCTAAACCTAACCTTAACCCTCACCCTCACCCTCAGCCTAACCCTAACCCTAACCCTCACCCTAAAACTAACCCTAAACCTCAACCTCAAACTAATCCTCAACCTAAACCTCACCCTCACCCTAATCCTCATCATAACCCTAACCCTAAACCTTACCTAACCGAAACACTCACCCTCACACTCAACCTCACCCTTACCAACACCCTCACCCTAGCCTTCATCCTAACCTTAACCCTCACACTAACCCTAACACTAACATTCACCCTCACTTTAATCCTAAACCTAACCCTAACCCTCACCCTAACCCTCACTCTAACCTTAACCCTAAACCTAACCCTCACCCTAAACCTCATCCTAACCCTAACCCTCACCTTAACCCTAACACTAACCCTCATCCTAACCCTAAACCTCAACCTATCCCTAAACCTCACCCTAACCCTTATACTCACAGTAACCCTAACCCTAACCCTAAACCTAACATTCACCCATATCCTCACCCTAAACCTAAACCTAACACTAATCCTAACACTGAACCTCACCCTCACTCTCACCCTAACTCTATTCCTAACCCTCACCCTCACCCTAATTTTAACCCTAACCCTAATCCAAATTCTAAACCTCAGTCTCTCCCTCACTGTCACTCTCACCCTAACCCTAATCCTCACCCTAACCCACACTCTAACCCTAACCCTCACCCCAACCCTAACGCTAACCGTAACCCTCACCCTCAACCTAAACCTCATCCTAACCCTTAAAATCACCCAACCCTAACCCTAAACCTAACCCTAATCTTCACCCTAACCGTAACTCTCACCCAAACCCAAAACTCAACCTCACAGGAAACCTCACCCTCACCCTTACACTCACCCTAACCCTAACCCTAACCTTAATCCTAAACCTAACCCTCACCCTAACCATCACCGTCACCCTAACCCTCACCATCACCCTAAATATCACCCTAACCCGAACCCTCACCCTAACCATAACACTCAACCTAACACTAACTCTCACCGTAACCCTCACCCTAACCCTAACGCTAAATCTAACCCTAACCCTCACCATCACCCTAACACTCAGCTGAAAACTAACCCTCACCCACACTCTAACCCTCACCCTCATCCGAACACTCACACTAACCCAATCCCTCAACCCCACCCTCACCCTAATCCTAACATTCACCCTAACCCTAATCCTAACCCTAACCCTAAACCTAACCATAACACTCACCCTAATCCTAAACCTAAACCTAACATTGAACTGCACCCTCATTCGCACCCTAAATCTAATCCAACCCTAGCCCTCATCCTCACCCTAACTCTAACCATAACCCTAATACAAATTCTAGCCCTCACTCTCAACCTAACCCTAACTCTTAACCTAACCGAAACCCTAACTTTCACCCTCACCCTCACCCTAACCCAATCATTAACCCTCACTAACCCTAACCAATCACTAACCCTCTCCCTAACCCTAATCCTAACCCTAACCATCACCCGAACACTAAGCCTAACACTCATCCTAACACTAATCCTCACCGTAACGCTCACCCTAACCCTAATGCTAACCTTAACCCTCACCAGCACACTAACCCTCACCCTAACACTTATCCTCACACTAAACCTAACCCTAACCCTCACACTAACCCTAATCCTCACCCTATCCCTAACTCTAACCCTAAACCTCACCCTAACGCTCACTCTCACCCTAACCCTAATGCTAACACTAACACTCCACTACACCCTAACACTTACCCTCACTTTCAACATAACCCTATCCCTAACCCTAAACCTCACCCTAACCCTAAACCTAACCATATCCCTAACCTTAACCCTAACCCTCATCCTCACCCTAACTCAAAACCTAAACCTAACTCTCAGCTAACCCTCACCCTAACCCTAAAGTTATCCCTAACCCTCACACTCACCTTCACCCTCACTCTCTCCCTAACGCTCACCCTCAATGTAGCCTTCACCTAACCCTAACCTTAACCCCAAACCTTCCCTCCCCCTCCCCCTCACACTCAGCCTTACCCTAACCCTAACCTTAAAACTACACCTCACCCCCACCATCACCCTAAAACTAACCCTAACTCTAATGCCAACCCTCACCCTCACCTTCACCCAAACCCTAACCCTAAACCTAACAAGAACCCTAATCCTAACCCTAACCCTCATACTAACCCTAACGATAAGACTAACCCTCACCCTCAACTTAACCCTCACCCTAAACTTTAACCTCACACTACCCCTAACTCTAACCCAAACCCTCACACTAACCTAACCCTCACCCTAACCCTAACTCTACCCCTCACCCTAACCCTCACCCTAAACCTAACTCTCACCCTAACCCTCACCCTCACCTTCAACCTAAACGTAACCCTAACCCTAAACCTCACCATAACCCTCACCCTAACCCTAACCCTCAGCCACACACTAAACCTCACCCGCAGCATCACACTCACCCTGACCCGATCACTCACCCGAACCCTAACACTCAGCCTCACCCTAAACATCAACCTAACCCTAACCTTCACTCTAACCTAACCCTAACCCTCACCCCAAACCTAACGCTAACCCCAACCCTAAATCTAACCCTAATCTTCACCCTCAACCTAACCCTCACCCTCACCCTTATCATCACACTAACCTTAATCCTAAACTTAACCCTAACCCTCACACTAACCCTAACCCTCACGTTAACCCTAACCCTACCCCTCACACTAACCCTAACCCAAACCCTAAAACTAATCCTAACACTCACCATAACCGTAACCCTAACACTAAACCTAATACTCACCCTGACCTGAACCCTCACCCTCACACTGATCCTCACCATAAACCTAACCCTAAACCTTACCTAACGGAAACACTCACCCTCACCCTCACCATAAACCTCATCATCACCATAGAGCCCACACCCCAAACTTAACCCTCACCCTAACCCTAACACTAACCCTCACACTCACCATAAACCTAACCCTAACCCTGACCCTCACACTAACCTTCACCCTCACCCTAATCATTACCCTGACCCTCACCCTAACCCTAACCCTAACCCTCCCCATAACCCTAACCCTCAACCTAAACCTCACCATCACGCTAATCTTCACCATAACCCTAACCCTAACCCTTACCTAAACGAAACCCTCACACTCACCCTCACCCTAATCTGAGCCCTCACCCGAGACCTCAACCAAACCTTAACCCTCACCCTAACCTTAACCCTCATCCTAAACCTAGCAGTAACGCTCACCCTCACCCGCACCCGAAACCTAACCTTTGCCATCACCCTCACTCTCACCCTAACCCTTAACCTAACCCTAACCCTAAACCTAACCCTCAACCTCACCCTCAGCCTAACACTCACCCTCACAATAAACACACCCTAAACCTAACCCGCACCCTAACCCTCACCCTAACCCTAACCCTAACCCTAATGATAACCCTAACTCTCAACCTCACCCTAACCCACACCCTAACCCTTACACTCACCCAGACCCTAACCCTCAACCTAACCCTAAATCTAAACCTTACCCTAACCCTAACCCTAATTCTAACCCTCACACCAACCCTCGCCCTTACCCCAACGCAAACCCTAAACCTAAACCTCACTCTAAACCTCACCCTAAGACTTACCCTCACCATAACCCTAACCCTAACCCTAATCCTCACCCTAAGGCTAACCCTAACACTCACCCTCAACCTCACTCTCACCTTAAAGCTAAACCTAACCCTAACCCTAATGCTAACGCTCTTCCTCACCCTCACACGAACACTCACCCTCACCATAAACATCACACTAAACCTAATCCTCAACCTAACCATAACCCTAACCCTCACCCTAACCTTAACCCTCACCCTAACGCTCACCGTAACCCTAACGCTAACCCTAACCCTCACCCTCACCATAACCCTCACCCTAACCCTTATACTCACACTAACTCTAACCCTAACCCTAACACTCACACTAACACTAATCCTCAACCTATCCCTAATTCTAACCCTAATCCTTTCCCTCACCTTAACCCTCACCCTCACCCTAAACATCACGCTAAACCTAATCCTCACCTTAAGCCTAACCCTAACCCTCGCCCTAACCCTAACCCTCAATCTAACCCTCACCCTCAACCTAATCCTCACTCTAACCTAAACATAACCCTTAGCTAACCGAAACCCTCACCTCACCATAACCCTAACTCTAATCCTCATCCTAAACCTAACCCTAACCCGAACCCTCACACTAACCCTCACCCTTACCCTAACGCTTACCCTAAACCTGAACCTCACCCTAAATCTCAAGCTAATACTTACCCTCACCATAACCCTAACACTAACCCTAAGCCTCACCCTAAACCTAACCCTAACCCTAACCCTCACCATAACCCTCACCCTCACCCTAATCCTCACCCTAATTCTATCCCTAACTTTTACCTAAGTGAAACCCTCATCATCACCCTATCCCTCAACCTCACCTTAGCCCTCACCCTAACTTTAACCATCACACTAAACCTAACAATATCCCTCAACCTCACCCTAAACCTAACCCTAAACCTAACCCTCACCCTAAACCTAACCCTAACCCTAACGGTCACCCTAACTCTCACCCTAACCCTAACCCAAACCCTAACTCTAAACGTCACCATAAACCTAACACTCACCCTAAGCCTAACCCTAACCCTGACTCTCACCCTAACATTCACCCTGAACTTAACCCTCATCCGAACCCTAAAACTCACCCTCACCCTAACATTCACGCTCACCATAAACATCACACTAAACCTAATCCTCAACCTAACCCTAACCCTAAAACTCACCCTAACCCTAACCCTCAAACTAAAGCTCACCTTAACTGTAACGCTAACCCTAAACCTCAACCCTCATCATAACCCTCACTTTAAGCCTTACCCTCACAATAAAACTAATATTAACCCTAACCATAACCCTCACACTAACCCTAATCCTCACCCTATCCCTAACCCTAACCCTAATGCTAACCCTAACTCTCAACCTCACCCTAACCCTCACCCTAACCCTCATCCTCACACTAACCGTAACCCTAACCCTAACCCTCACACTAACACTAATCCTCACCCTATCCCTAATTCTAAACCTAATCCTTTCCCTCACCATAAACCTAACACTAACCCCAATCTTCAACATAAACCTAACCATCAACCACACTCCAAAATTCACCCTCACCCAAACCCTTACCCTCACCCTAATATTCACCCTAACCCTAACCCTAATCCTAAACCTAACCCTCACCATCACCCTCACCCTAACCCTAACCCTAACCCTAACCCTCACCCTCACCTTAAACCTCACTCTCATCCTAAACATAACGCTAAACCTAACCCACAAATTAAGCCTAACCCTAACCCTCACCCTAACCATAACCCTCAATCTAAGCATCAACCTCAACCTAATCCTCACCCTAACCTAACATTACCCCTTACCTAACCGAAACCCTGACCTCACCCTCACCCTCACCCTAACCCAAACCCTAACCCTAAACCTCAACCTAACCCTAACCCTACTCCTCACCCTCACCCTCA
This sequence comes from Dipodomys merriami, assembly GCF_024711535.1. Taxonomy (NCBI): domain Eukaryota; kingdom Metazoa; phylum Chordata; class Mammalia; order Rodentia; family Heteromyidae; genus Dipodomys; species Dipodomys merriami. Next base: position 9,437 of record NW_027205301.1, read on the forward strand.
CCCTAAACCTAAACCTAAACTTAACCCTCACCCTAACCCTAAACCTAAAGCTAAACCTAACCTTCACCCTCACCCTAAACCACACCCTAATCCTTACCCTCACCCTAAACCTAAGCCTAACCCTAACACTCACACTAAACCTAAACCTCACCTTAACCCTAACCCTACAACTCACCCTAACCCTCACACTCACCCTACCCCTAATGCTAACCCTAACCCTCACCCATTCCCTAACCCTCACCCAACCCTTAACCTCACCATAACCCTAACCCTCACCCACACCCTAAACCTGACCTAACCCTTACCCTCACCATAACCCTAAACCTAACCCTAACCCTCACCCTAACCCTCACCCTGACCCTAACGATAAACCTAACCATCACCCTCACCTTAAACCTCGCACTAACCCTTACTCTCACCATAACCCTAACCCTAACCCTAACCCTAACCCTCACAGTCACCCTAACCTTCACCCTAACCCTAACTATAACCCTCACCATCACCCTAACCTTAACCCTCACACTAACCATAAGCCTAACAATAACCCTAACCCTAAAACTAACCGTAAACCTCACTCTCACCCTAACTCTAACCCTACACCTAACCCTAACAATCACCCTAACCCTAACACTCACCCTCACCCTAAACCTCACCCTCACCCTAACACCCTAAACCTAATATCAACTCTAACACTCACCCTCATCCTCACCGTCACACTAACCCTAACCCTAACACTAACCCTCACCCTAACCTTAAACCTAAACCTAACCCTAACCCTCACACTAACACTAAGCCTAACCCTAACCCTCACCATCACCCTCATCCTCACCCTCAGCCTAATCCTAACCCTAAACCTAACCCTACCTCTAACCCTCAATCTAACCATAAACCTCACCCTCAACCTCACCCTCACCATCAGCCTAACAATAACCCTAATCCTAATCCTAACCCTAACCCTCACCCTCACCCTCACAATAACTCTAACCTTAACCCTAACCCTAACTCTCACCCTCACCATCACACTAACCCTAACTCTATCCCTAAACCTCACCCTAACCCTAACCCTCACACTAACACTAACCATAACCCTAACCCTCACCCTAACCCTTACCCTAAACCTAATGCTATCCCTAACTCTCACCCACACCCTAAACCTCACCATAACCCTAACCCCCACGCACACCCTAACCGTCACACTCACCCTCACACTAACTCTAACCCTAACCCTAACCCTCAACCTCATCCTCACCCTAACCCTAACTCTATCCCTAAACCTCACCCTAAACCTAACCCTCACCATAACCCCAACCCTAACCCTCACCCTAACATTAACCCTAAATCTAACCCTAACAATCAACCTAAACCTCACCATAATACTAAATCTAACCCTAACCCTCACCCTCAACTTAAATCTCACTTTAACCCAAACCCTCACCCTAACCCTAACCCTAACCTAACCCTCAACCTAACCCTCACCACACCCTAACCCTCACCCTCACCTGAGCCCTCACACTCACCCTACCCCTCACCCTCACCCTAAAAATCACTCTAACCGTAACCTTCAACCTAACCCTAATGATAACAATCACTCTAAACCTCACACTCACCCTCACCCTCATCTTCACCCTCACCCTCATGCTAACACTCACAAATCACAATTGCCCTCACCCTAAACCTAACCCTCACCCTAACACTAACCCTCACCCTCAACCTCACCCTAACACTACCGCTAAAACCTAACCCTAACTATAACCCTAACCATAAACCTAAACCTAACCCTCACCCTAAACTTAACCCTAACCTAACCCTCACCCTAACCCTAAATCTAACTCTCACCCTCATCCTAACCCTAACCCTCAACCTAACCCTAACCCTAATAAGAACCATAAAACAATTCCTAACCCTAACCCTCACCCACACCCTAAACCTAACCCTAACCCTAACTCTAAACCTCACCTTCACCCTAGCCCTCACCCTAACCCTAAAACTAACCCTAACCCTCACTCTAATCCCAACCCTCACACTCACCCTAACCCTCACCCTCAGCCTAACACTCACCCTAAACCTCAACCTAAACCTAACCTTCACCCTAATCCTAACCCTAACACTTACCCTCTCATTAAACCTAACCCTAACACTAACCCTCACCCTAAAGCTCACCCTGAGCCTTACGCTAACATTAAACCTCACTCTCAACCTAACCCTCACCCTAACCCTAACCCTCACGCAAACCCTTAACCTCACCCTCATCTGAATCCTCACACTCACTCTAACCCTCAACTTCACACTAAATATCATCCTAAACCTAACCCTCACCCTATCCCTAACCCTAACCCTCAGCCTCACCCTCACACACACACTAACCCTCACCCCCACCCCAACCTCAAACTCACCCTAACCCTGACTCTCACCCTAAACATCACCCTAACCGCAACCCTCACCCTAACCCAAACCCTAACCGTCACCCTAATCCTCACCCTCACACTCACTTCCACCCTCAGTGTAACCCTCACCCTCACCCTAGCCCTCACCCTAATCCTATCCTCACCCTAATCCTAACCCTCACCCTCAGCCTAACCCTATCCCTAACCCTCAACTTCAGACTAACCCTAAACATAATCCTAACCCTCATCCTCACCCTCTCCCTCACCCTAACCCTCACCCTAAACCTAACCCTTACCCTAACCCTCACCCTAACCCTAACCCTAAAACTCACCGTAACCCTAAACCTAACTCTCACCCCAATCCTAACCCGAAACCTCGCCCTCACCCTAAAACTAACCCTAACCCTAACCCTCACACTAACACTAACGCTAACCCTAAAATACACTCTCACCCTAACCCTCATGCAAACCCATACCCTCACTCTCATCTGAACCCTCACACTCACCCTAAACCTCAACTTCACTCTAAATATGAAACTAAAACTAACCCTCACCCTAACCCTCACCCCAAACGTAATGCTCACCCTTACCCTAATCCTATGCCTGACCCTCTCACTAACCCTCACCCTGAACCTCACCCTCACCCGAACCCTAACCCTCAACTCACCCTCACTCTCACCCTAAACCTAAACCTAACCCTAACCCTAAACCTAACACTCATCCTCACCCTCACCCTAACACTCACTCTCACCATAAACATCACACTAAACCTAATCCTCAACCTAACCCTAAACCTAACCCTCACACTAACATTAATCCTCAACCTATCCCTAATTCTAACCCTAATCCTTTCCCTCACCATAAACCTAACCCTAACCCTAATCCTCGCCCTAAATCTAACCCTCACACACACGCTAAAATTCACCCTCACCCAAACCCTCACAATCACCCTAACATTCACCTTAACCCTAAACCTAATCCTAAACCTAAACCTCACCATCACCCTCACCCTAGCCCTAACACTAATCCTAAACCTAACGCTAACCCTCACACTCACCTTAACACACTCACACCCTAAACATCACGCTAAACCTAACTCTCACCTTAAGCCTAACCCTAACCCTCACCCTAACCCTAACCCTCAATCTAACCCTCACCCTCAAACTATTACTCACCCTAACCTAACCATAAACCTCATATAACCGAAGCCCTCATCTCAACCTCACACTCACCCTAACCCAATCCCTAACCCTAACCCTCAACCTGAACCTAACCCTAATCCTCACCCTCACCCTGACCCTAATCCTAACCCTAATACTAACCATCACCCTAACCCTAACCCTAATGCTAAACCTAACCCTCACCCTAACCCTAAACCACACCCTAATCCTTACCCTCACCCTAAACTTAAGCCTAACCCTAACCCTCACACTAAACCTAAACCTCACACTCACCCTCACCCTCTCCCTCAGCCTAACCCTAAACCTAAACATAACCCTAACCCTAAACCTCATCCTTACCCACACCCTCACCGTAACCCTAACCCTAACACTCACCCTAAACCAAAACCTAACCCTCACTGTAACACTAAACCTTAGCCTAAACCTAACCCTAACCCTAACCCTCAAACTAACCATAACCCTAACCCTCGCCTCACACTCACCCTATCCTTTACCCTTACCCCAACCCTCACCCTAACCCTAAAACTTACCTTAACACTAACCCTAACCCTTACCCTCAACCTAACACTAACCCTAACCCTAACACTCACCCTAACCCTCACCCTAACCCTAACCCTTACCCTAACCCTCACCCTAACCCTTATCCTCTCACTAAACCTAACCCTAACCCCAACCCTAACCCCCACACTAACTCTGAACCTCACACTAACACTAACCCTACCCCACACCCTAAGCCTCAACCTCATTCTAACCCTAACCCGAACCCTCACCCGAAATCTAAGCCTAACCCTCACACTCACCCTAACACTCATTGTCACCCTAACCCTAACTGTCACCCTAACCCTCACACACACACTAACCCTCACCCTCATCCGAACCCTAACCCTCACCCTAACCCTAACCCTCACACTAACCTTCACCTTCAACTTAATCCTCACTCTAACAATAAACCTAACCTTTACCTAACCTAAACACTCACCCTCACTCTCAAACTAACACTGAACCTGACCCTAGACCTCACCCTAACCCTAACTCTAACCTTAACACTCACGCACACCCTAAACTTTAACCTCACACTAATCCTAACCCTAACCATCACACTAACCCTAACCTTGATCCTAAACCTAACCCTACCCCTCAACCTAACCCTCACCCTAACCCTAACTCTAACCCTAATAGTCACCCTAAACCTAACCCTAACCCTCACCCACACCCTAACCCTCACTGTAACCCTAACCCTCAACCTAAACCTCACCATCACGCTAATCCTCACCAGAACCCTAACCCTAACCCTTACCTAACCAAAACCCTCACCTTCACCCTAACATTAACCCTCACCCTCACCCAAACCGTAACACTAACTCTGACCCTCACCCTAACCCTCACCCTCACCCTCAACTGAAACCTAACCCTCACCCTCACCATCACTCTCACCCTATCCCTAATCCTAACCCTAACCCTAAACCTAACCCTCAACCTCACCTTCACCCTAACCCTCACCCTCAACATAAACACAATCTAACCCTAACTCTCATCCTTAACCTAACGCTATACATAACCCTCAACCTCACCCGAAACCAAACCCTCAACCTAACACTGAACCTCACCAGAAACATCACCCTAACCCTAACCCTCAACCTAAGACTAACCCTAACCCTCACCCTTACACTAACCCTCAACCTAAACCTCACCCTCACTCTAATCCTCACCATAAATCTAACCCTAAACCTTACCTAATCGAAACCCTCACCCTCACCCTCAGCAAAAACCTCACCCTCAACCTAGCACACACCCTGACTTTTATAAACCTAACCCTTACCCTAACCCTCACACTAACCCTCACCCTAACTCTAACCATAACCCTAACCCTAACCCTCACCCTAACCTTCACCAAAACCCCAACCCTCAAGCTAAACCTCACCATCACGCTAATCCTCACCAAAAACCTAACCCCAAACCTGACCTAAACAAAAAACTCACCCTCAATCTCACCCTCACCCGAACACGAGCCCAAACCTTAACCCTCACCCTAACCTTAAAACTCACCCTAACCCTATCACTAATGCTCACCCTCACCGTAACCCTAACCATAACCCTGACACTCACCCTAACCCTCACCCTCACCCTCATCCGTACCCGAACCCTAACTCTCACCCTCACCCTCACTCTCAACCTAACCCTAACCCTAACCCTAAACCTAAACCTAAACCTAACCCTCAACCTCACCCTCAACCTAACACTCACTCTCACCATAATCACACCCTAACCCTCACCCTCACCCTAGCCCTAAGCCTAAACCTCACGCTAAACCTAACCCTCACCCTAACCGTAACGCTAAAGCAAACCATGAACCTCAACCTAAGCCTCACCCTAACCCTTATCCTCACCCTAACGCTAACCCTAACCCTAAACCTAACCCTATCCCTCACACTAACCCTAATCCTCACCCTATCCATAAACCGAATCCTGACCCTCACACTAAACCTCACCCTCAACCTAACCCTAATTATAACCCTAACTCTCAACCTCACCCTAACCCTCACCCGAACTCTTACACTCACCCTAAACCTAACCCTAACCCTCACCCTAACCCTACCTCTAACCCTCACCCTAATTCTAAAATTTACCCTAACCCTCACAATAACCCTCACCCTTACCCTAACGCTAACCCTGAACCTCAACCTCACCCTAAACCTCACCCGAATACTTACCCTCACCATAATCCTAACCCTAAATGTAATCCTCACCCTAAAGCTAACCCTAACCCTAAACCTCAACTTAACCCTCAACCTCACCCTAATCCTCAACCTAACCCTAACCCTAACCCTTACCTAACTAAAACCCTCACCCTCACCCTAACCCTCAACCTCAACTTAGCCCTCACCCTAACCTTAACCCTCACACTAACCCTAATATTAACCCTTACCCTCACCCTAACCCTAAGCCTAACCCTAACCCTAACCCTCAACCTAACCCTATCCCTAACCCTAACCGAAACCCTAACTCTCACCCTAACCCTAACCCAAACCCTAACCCTAAACCTCACCCTAAACGTAACCCTCACCCTTACCTTAACCCTAAGCCTGACCCTAACCCTAACCCTCACC
>NW_027205302.1:0-16097 GCF_024711535.1 Dipodomys merriami
GTGTAATTATCATTATTAAGTATCATGGTTAACATTTTTCTCATCTGATTTTTCCTCCTATATCCTATCACAAGACATTATTTGAAAGGCTCCCTCCCTGAATGTTGGATGGGGATGAACTCTAAAATCATCTACAGAATTTCTTTCTAGTAGGCATCTGAGTAACTCCTCCAATGAGACACAAGCATTTTTCAAAGTAAAAGGAAGATCGTGTGCTTTTTTTTTTTTTTTGGCTGCTTCTGGGGCTTGAACTCGGGGCCTGGCCACTGTCCCTGGGTATCTTTTGCTCAAGGCTACCACTCTATTATTAGAGCCACAGAGCCACTTCCGGCCTTTACTGTTTATGTGGTACTGAGCAATCGAACCAGGACTCCATGAGTGCTAGGGAAGCACTCTACCACCGGGCCGCATTCCCAGCCCATCTGTGCTGTTCTAACAAGTGAAACCTCAAAGGTCAAGCAGGCCCAGTACAGCAGATAGTTTGGTGTACAGTACAACATAAGGAAGATGACTGCTCTTGACCCTTTGCAAATAAAGGTTCCCTAGTATCAACAAATAAGCTCGTTGGGGGGAAACACAGACACTGAATGGAACCCAAAGGATCAGCAGCTTACTTTCCGGCTCCTTAATCCTACTAAGGGGGGGGGAAGTGGGGTACTCATGCTGAGGACGCCCCCCCCCAAGTACCTGGGAAGCAGATCGCTCACTTTTGTTCCTTCCTACAACAGAAATCCCTTTGGGAAGAAGTAGACTGAGCTTGCTTAGTATCTCAAACCTTCTACAGCCCCAGCTTCCAGCGCCCCGTCTATGGCCTCCTACCTGCGGAGAAGCAGAGTAGGGACACCCGGTGCTTCTGGCGGGCCAAGCCTATCACTGTGGGAGCAAAGAACATAGCTTCATCGTCCGGATGTGCGATCACCAGGAGGGCTCGGCTTTCGGCTGCTAAGAGGCCTGCCTGCTCCCGAGTCTTCCTTCCTTCTGCCGAGTCCCAAACCCAGAGCAAACCCCATGTCAGGACAGCGATCGCCACACACAAAACTCACACCACTTCCATACCGCGAAGTAGCGCGGCGCCTGCGCAGTAGCACGGAGCCTGCGCAGGGTAAGGGAGGCTGCCCTGGTTCCGGCAGTAAAACTTTACCCGCTGAACTTCCGTTCCGCCCTAAAGTGCGAGTGGTGCGACCGAAAGGCTTGTGGTTGAAATGGAAGCCTTCCAACACCGTGTTAGCTCCGTCTTCCACAGCGTCCAGCAAGTCTTCGTGCCCGCTTCACTTTCAGAGCTGCTAATCTCTCTCCTAGGGGACATTTTTTAAAGGCGAACCCCTGATCTCCGGGGAAGAGTTCCCTCCGCTCTCCAACTCATTTCTAGCAACTTGACCTCTCGTTTTTTATCTTTTGTAGTTATAGATGGTTAGACAGCCCTTGATCCAGACCAAAGTTTTCCAGCCCACCACGTTTTTCTTTTGTTTTGGAATGCGGATGGTGACAGGAAGGCGGCCACCGTTTGATAAAGCGCAGCAGCCCCTCACGCGATCGTAGACGAAGGCGCGACCTCGGGGACCAGTCGGCCTCTGAGAGGACTCCGGGTAGGTGGTGGACGTGCGCCCGCGCCACGCGGGGCTGGGCCCGCGGCGCCGCAGGTGGGGGCGCCAGACTCCCCGCGGCTTCCCACGCCCGGGAGGAGGGCCGAGCGCGCGGCGTGGCCGCCTCGCGGCAGCGTCCCAGGCCAGCGGCACGATGGCAGCCGCGCTCGGCAGGGCCGGGGGCGGCACTGCCCGGTCCCCTTGGCGTCTGAGGGGAAGCGCCGCCGCCGCCCCGCTGAGGGGAAACTCGAAAGAAACTGGCACGGAGAGACCTAAGAAACTTGGCCGAGGTAGGAGCGGCGCGCGGCCAGGGGAGGGAGCCCACCTCCCAACCCTCCGGAAGGAGGAGGAGCCGGCGTCGGAGCCGCCTTCGCCGAGGCCGCCGGGCGCGGGGGGAGGGAAAGGAGGGGGTTGAGTCAAGATGGCGGCCAAGGTGGCGAAGCCGCAGCAATAGCGGCGACGGCGGCTGGAGTGAGCGCCCGGCTCGTCGCTCCGAGCGAGGGCCCAGCAGAGGGCCTCGCGCCGGGGCCGCGCCCTTTTCCTCAGGCCGTACGGAACGGGGACGCCGGCTCCCACGCCCCGCCAGCTCCGGGTGAGTAGGCCCTGGGGCCCACAGCCCCGGCCTCCAGGCCCCCGGTTCAGCCTTAGGGGCTTCGGAGGACTCTGCGCGCACCGGCCGCCCTCAGGCGTTTGCTTCTCGGCCGGACGGCGCCTCGTACGGCCACCTTGATTGGGACCAGTCGTAGCCGCCCCACTACCTCTTCATCCGCCCAGCGATGAGTCGGGCGCGCCGGGAGCCCGGGACGAGTGGGGAGGCTTCTGGAGTTTGGAGGTAGAATGGGGCTGCGGCTGCGGCCCGGCCGCCCCGTTCCGGGTGTGTGCGGCGAGGGTGGGTGCAGAGCCCGACCCGGGAGGACGCCTGGGCTGGGAGTCTCTGGGAGGGGTCGTGCCGGTGGCGGGCCTGGGCTCCCTCGGCGGTGGAGTTGGTGGCCGCCTTGGGAGTGTGGAGGAGGTTGGGGAGGGTGACAGCGTTGGACAAGTGTGTGAAGAACCAACTAGTTCACCTTTCTAAGCCCACTAAGCAGCAGGGTGTAATGGCGAAGGGTGGGTGGTGTTGGAGATGGCAAAGATAAGAACGCTGTCCCTTCCGCCGATTATTACTGGTGGTGTAATGTGCCAAGTGGGCCGTGCACCTCCTATTTTTGGGTGGGGGGGGGACTGGAATTTGAGAAGCTATAATTGATTGAGATGTCAACGGAGAGGATACCAAATTCTTTGAACGAACTGGGTCAGAAGCAGTCATGTATTAAAAGGGTGGATGGGAATAAGTGAATTTAGAAAAAGTATTTTGTTCAGGAAATGTCAGAGTTGCATACCACAGTTGCTTCTTCAACAAGAGTTAACCTAGAAGAGTAGTACTATGGGTAATTCTAATCTTTGGGATTAGTGTATTCACCTGCCTCAGATTTCTTAATTACACCCTAATTATATGGAAATTTACATACCTCGTGTGCACCCTGGTGAGTCTATGATTGGAGATTGAATAGAGCTGTGTGCAAACTAGAGGCCTGGGATTTTAAAGGCCTCCACATGTCCATTCATTTGTTCAGTATATCTTGATCCATACAGGTGAATAATTCCTGGGCTCCATGGATTGTCCTGTTGAGTTTGTGGCATTACTGTATTTCTTCTTCTTTTTTTTTTTTTTTTGCCGGTTCTGGGGCTAGAACTCTGGGCCCTTGCGCCATCCCTGAGCTCTTTTGCTCAAGGCAAACGTTCTGCCACTTGAACCACAGCACCATTCCCTACCTATATTGGAGATAAGAGTCTCAGGAAGTTTCCTGCCCAGGCTGGCTTTGAACCATGGTCCTCAGATCTTACCTAGCCACTGGTATCTGGCTTATATTTTATTGTTGGTCGTGGGGCCTGAATTCTGGGCCTGGGCGCTGTCCCTCAGCTCTTCAGCTCAAGGCTACTGCTCTACCACTTGAACCACAGCGCCACTTCCGGCTTTTTTCTTTTTGCTTATGTGGTGCTGAGAAATCGAACCCAGGGCCTCATGCATGCAAGGCAAGCACTCTACCACTGAGCCACCTTCCCAGCCCCTTTTTTATTTTACTTTATTTTTGGTCCTGGGGCCTGAACTCTGGGTCTGGGCGCTGTCCCTCATCTCTTCAGCTCAAGGCTAGCACTCTACCAGTTTAGCCACAGCGCCACTTCCAGCTTTTTCTGCTTTTGTGGTGCTGAGATATCACACCCAGGGCCTTGTGCTTGCGAGGCAATCACTCTACCACTGAGCCACCTTCCAAGTCCCTTGTATTTATTCTTAATAATGTTCTTGGAAATACTTCTGTGACCTCTTTCATAAATAGATTGAACTATTTTGTACTTGCTTAGGATTTGACAGATTTTGAAATAGGAATTAGACAAGTAAAAATTGCAGAGTAAAGAGATTATGTTCTCATTCTGTAGAAACCTCTTGGAACTTTAGTAATTACAGTTCCCAGTTGTTTTGCTTGCCTTAAGCACACCTGTTAATGAAAATCAAGGTATGTGTCCGTCTATGTATGTGTGTATGTATGTATATATGTATGTATAAAATATGCATACTAGGAAGTGATTGCTTGGCCATACTAAAATACCCTTTCCTTTTGGATGAGAGCTGCTGTACTTTGAACTGCTCCCCAGAGAAAATATAATTCTGAGTTCTGATTATTCCTGTAATTAACTACCTATTTTGTGCTTTAATTTCCTCATCTAGAAAACTGTCGTGCTTGTTTGCCTTCATACAGTTGGCCTTGTTTGCCTAAAATGAGCTAATAGGAATTGTTAAACAAATCTAAAGGGTTGTATTTCTGTGTGGTAGTGGTAACAGCTTTTTGCGATCCTGTAATGCTTTATCTGCAAATCTGTCATGATGCTTTCCTTTCTTTTTATTGTAGGTATATAGTATCTGTTTATCTCTTCTGGAGGGCAGGATAGGATCTTTTCTGAATCTGTGTTTAAGGCACCTGGTTTATGTGTATATGTGTATGTGTAACGGATATTGACACCTTAAATTTTTGTGGAATGAGTAAACATAGTTTAAAAAATGTATTCACATTTATACTTAACAGAATACACCTATTATCTTCTGTGACATACTTTTTTTTGTCGGTTGTGGGGCTTGAACTCTGGGCCTGGGTGTTGTCCCTCAGCTCTTCAGCTCTAGGCAAGCCCTCCACCACTTGAGCTACAGCGCCACTTCCGGTTTTCTGGTGGTTTATTGGAGATAGGAGTCTCATGGTCTCTCCTGCCGGGGCTGGCTTTGAACCACAATCCTCAGATCTCAGCCTCCTGAGTAGCTAGGATTACAGGCGTGAGCCACCAACGCCCGGCCATAGTAAAACTTTTAATAATTGGACTGTCTTCCTAATTAAAAATGAAATGCTTATAATTAACTTAATTACTTTGAAGGTAACTGAGACAGTTTTCCCCAAGACTAAGTCAGCTTGGAAGACTACAGTTTAAAAGTGTTTGGTTTTATTTTTATTTTTATTTATTTATTATTAATTAATTAATTTATTTTTTTTGGTCAGTCATGGGGCTTGAACTCTGGTCCTGAGCGCTATCCTTGCTCTCTTCAGCTCAAGGCTAGCGCTCTACCACTTGAGCCTCAGCGCCACTTCTATTTTTATTTTTCTTTTTGCTTATCGTGCTGAGGAATTGAACCCAGGGCCTCAGGCATGCAAGGCAAGCGCTCTACCACTGAGCCACCTTCCCAGCCCTCTATTTTTATTTTTTTAGGCGGTCGTGTGGCTTGAACTCTGGGCCTGAGCTCTGTCCCTGTGCTCTTTCAGCTCAAGGCTAGCGCTCTACCGCTTGAGCCACAGCACCATTTCTAGTGTTTTATTGGAGATGAAAGTCTCACAGATTTTCTTGCCTGGGTTGGCTTTGAACCATGATCCTCAGATCTCAGCTTGGGCCACCATACCTGGCGCGGGTGTGTGTGTGTGTGTGATGAGTTTCTTTGTTACTTTTGTGTGTTTTTGTTAGTTGGTTTTAATTATATTTTGTGGTCTTAGTTCTTTTTTTTGGGGGGGGGGGTCCGGTCGTGGGGCCTGAACTCTTGGCCTGGGTACTGTCCCTCAGATCTTCAGCTCAAGGATAGCACTCTACCACTTGAGCCACAGCGCCACTTCCGGCCTTTTTTTTCCTGCTTATGTGGTGCTGAGGAATCGAACCCAGGGCCTTAAGCATGCAAGGCAAGCGCTCTACCACTGAGCCAACTTCCCAGCCCCTGTGGTCTTAGTTTTTATTCCAAAGTTTTACTGGAAATGATGGGTCTCTCATATGTAAGTACTCCCATCTGTTCTTTTTTATTTAATTATTTTGAGATGGACTCTCAATATGTTGCCCAGGGTATCCTCTTCACATGTTCCCCATATCTCAGCTTACAAGTAGCTAGATCTATAGGCTGGTATACAGTACCTGCCCTTGCCTATGTGTTTATTTTACTCACTGGATTTTACTAGAATACAGTACAAAGCAAGTAGTAAAGAGTGATCTGAATTATGTGCAGAGGTTCATATATTTTTCCCTCATTCATTTGTTTATTCAATGTGTGTTGACTTTTATGTCATATTACTAAATTAAATGTTTAGGGCATATTATTAAATGCTATAAAGGTTTAAATTATGGTCTAGAAGGTATATTATAGGCAAAAATAACCCAGTCTTTACCTGATATTTTTGTTTGTTTTTTTCAGGTTTGAAGGTACAAAAAGGTAATTTTGATGTTTAAGAAGGCATTTCTTGGGCTGGGAATGTGGCTTACTGGTAGAGTGCTTGCCCAGGCTCTGAGTTCAAGCCCCAGTATTAGAAGGGGGGAAAAAAAGTGGCTCATGCCTATAATCCTAGCTACTTAGGAGGCTGAGATCTGAGGATTGTGGTTTAAAGCCAGCCCAGGCAGAAAAGTCCCTGTGAGACTCTTATCTCCAATAAATGATAAAAAAGCCTCAAGTGGATCTGTGGCACACGTGGTAGAGGCTAGCCTTAAGCACAAAAGAGACTGGGGTGGGGGGAGTGGGTCGGGGGAAGATGGGAAGGGGAAACAAAGGAGGAGGCTACAATGCTTGATAAGAAATGTACTCAATATCTTGTCCATGTAAATTGTAACCCCTTTGTACAGTATTTTCACAATTAAAGGAAAAAAAGAGATTCGGGGATAGTGCCCAGGCTCTGAGTTCAATCCCCAGGACCGGCAAAAACAAGAAATAAAAAACAAAAAACAAAAAACTTTTCTATGAGGACTTCTTATGGGTTCTTAGGCATGTTGAAAAGCTTCTGTAACAGCAATAATTGCGTGAGAGAACATCTGTTTTTTATTTTGGTATTTCTGTGGTAGCGATTTTCTTTGAACATTTATTCTGCTCTTCATAATTTTTGCTATCCTGGGGAACTTGTGTGGTCAGCATACTACTTGGATAATCTTGTTATACAAGCTGTTGTTTCCCTCTCTCCTTTGTATTTGAAAATCAGTGATCTTAACAAAACATTGAGTATTTCTATTTAATTTAAATTCCCCACGTGTGCTGCTTTATTTTTACTGAGCAGTGATCTCAGAAACAAACTGATTTTGTTTATACAAAATGTTAATTTGTAAAATTCTAGCATATATAATTACAGAGATCTATCTTGTTTTATACTTGAATAAACTGAAGGTTTGCCTAAGTTGTTGCTGTTGGGCAGCAGTTAAAATCAGGCTTTGACATCCAGCTTAGTGTTCCTTATCCATGAGATGATTCTGTGTGGTGATTGATAGAGTGGATGGAGAATAAGTGACTACTTTGATATCCAACTTAAGTACTGAATTTATAATACCCCATAAAATTAAATTTCTGTAATGAAAATCTAGTTTGAAAAACTGATACTGATTTACATCAGTGACAGGCTGATCACTGAGAATTAGTTTCCTTACTTTTTAGTCTACTTTGATGATTATCTTCTTATGCAAAAATAACTGATGTTAACTCTGCCTAGTGACACTTCGTGGAATTTGAGAATTATAGTAATGGGAATTTATTTTTATTATTCTAGTCAGAAACCTCTGAGACCCAAATAGATTAAAGTGTTTTTTATGTTAGTTATTGCTTGTTTCACCTAGTCTGCCTTCTAGATTGTGTGTGTGTGTGTGTGTGTGTGTGTGTGTGTGTGTGTGTGTGTGTGTGTGTGTGTGTGTGTGTGTGTGTGTGTGTGTGTGTGTGTGTGTGTGTGTTGTCGGTCGGTTGGTTGGTTGGTCGGGTCGTGGGGCTTGAACTCTGGGCTTGGGCTTGTCCCTCAGCTCTTCAGCTCAAGGCTAGCATCTACCTCTTGAGCCACAGCGCCACTTCTGGTGGTTTATTGGAGATAAGAGTCTCATGGACTTTCCTTGCCTGGGCTGGCTTTGAAAGTTGATCCTCAGGTCTCAGACTCCTGTGTGGCTAGGAATACAGGTGTGCCTGGCTGGGTTTTTTGTTTTTTTTTTAAATAATTTTTGAAACTGGGTCTTCCTGTAGTTTAGTCTGGCTTGAACTTGTGATTCTCCTTGCTCAGCCTGCTCAGTGATGGGATTACAGATGTGCCATCATACTTGTTTAATTTTTTTTTAAAATATGAGTAGCTTCATTATGAAAACTTAGATAAATATCACAGATTTCCACATACACATATATATTTGTCTTTTTTTTTTTCTGAAACAAGGTTTGTCTGTGTACCAAGGCTAGCCTTGAACTTTGGATTCCTCCCCTCCCTGCCTTAGCACACAGTTGTGTGCCACTCTGCCTGGCTTGATGCTATGTTGACAAGCTCATTTATAATCTTAGTAGTCCTCCCCAGCATGCCCAGCGATTAAATCCAGGGCTTCTTAGATGCTATACAAGCACTCTACCACTGAGCTACATCCCTGCCCTGTGTAATGAGGTACTCATACTGTAAAATTAATTTTAATGGAAATGGTGTATGTTTTTAAAATCAGTCTTCATCTAAATACTAAAATCTGTCATTTGTTTACCCCACTTAGGTATTTTATGTTGTATTTAAAAGAGTTTTTTCTTATTACTAGGATTACAGGTATGAGCCACCAAAACCTGGCTCTACCATCATCATTATTATTGTTGTTATTTTGGTTGTGAGGTTTAAACTTAGCCTAGGTCCCTGAGCTCCTTTGCTCAAGGCTAGTGCTCTGCCACTTTGAGCCATACTCCACTTTTGGTTTTCTGGAGATTAGTTGGAGATAAGAGTCCTCACAAAGTGCCTAGGTTGGCTTTGAATCATTTTTTCTTTTTCTTTTTCTTTTTCTTTTTCTTTTGTCGGTTGTGGGGCCTGAACTCTGGGCCTGAGCTCTGTCTCTTAGATCTTCAGCTCAAGGCAAGCACTCTACCATTTGAGCCACAGCACCACTTCGGGTTTTCTGAGTAGTTTAGTGGAGATAAAGTCTCATAGCCTTTCCCACTGGGCTGGCTTTGCACCCTGATCATCAGATCTCAGCCTCCCGAGTAGGATTACAGCTGTGAGCCACCACACCTGGCTGTATATATTTTTGTTTTAATTTGTTGTTGTTTGTGGGCCTTGAACTCTAGGCCTGGGCATTATCCCTCAGCTCTTCAGCTCAAGGAGAGCTCTCTACCACTTGAGCCACAGCACCACTTTCCCCTCTGCAAATTCTTTTCTTTTCTTTTTTTTGGGGGCCCGTTCATGGGGCCTGAACTCTGGGCCTGGACACTGTCCCTCAGCTCTTCAGCTCAAGGCTAGCGCTCTACTGCTTGATCCACAGCGCCACTTCCTGCTTTTTTCTTTTTTCTTATGTGTTGCTGAGGAATTGAACCCAGGGCCTCATGCATGCAAGGCAAGCGCCCTACCACTGAGCCACCTTCCCAGCTGTCCCCCCCACCCTGGAAATTCTTCATGCTTCACTTTTGCTATTACATCATAATTAGGTGCATGTCCATTTAGTCTCCATAAGTTCTTGTGGGCATATGTGTATCTCAGTTCTTTTTAATTTCTTCCCTATTTTCCTGTTCTCAGAACACTATCCTACACTCACAAATAGTAGATAACGTGTTGAGTACATAAAAAGAGCTTAGCAGGTAGAGTTAATATGATTGTTGTAAATGTAGATTGCTTATATGTAGCAACTTAATAATGTATTGGTTTTGGAAATTCAAAAATAGAGGGGGCTGGGAAGATGGCTCAGTGGTAGAGTGCTTGCCTTGCATGCCTGAGGCCCTGGGTTAGATTCCTCAACACCACATAAAGCAAAAAGAAAGAAAAAAGCCAGAAGTGGCGCTGTAGCCCAAGTGGTAGAGCACTAGCCTTGAGCTGAAGAGCTGAGGGACAGCGCTCAGGCCGAGTTCAGGTCTCATGACTGGACCCCCCCCCCCCAAAAAATAGAAAATTTAGCCATGTTCTGAAGAAAAACATATTTATAAATACATGAATTATTAAAGCATTTAAAATATTCCTTTCAATTTGCTAGGTTTTTTAGTTTTGTTTTATTTTTTTAAGATTAGAAGGTATAAACTGTGTAGCCAGGATTATAGACAAGAGCCATGGACACTTCCTTATTTATTTATTTATTTATTTTTGTGTGTTATGGGGCTTAAACTCTGGGTTTGGGCGCTGTCCCTGCGCTCTTCAGCTCAAGGCCAGCGCTCTACTGCTTGAGCCAGAGCGCCACTTCTGGTTTTCTGGTGGTTTATTGGCGACAAGAGTCTCACGGACTTTCCTGGTGGGCCGGCTTTGAACCGTGATCCTCAGATCTCAGCCTCCTGAGTAGCTAGGAATACAGGTGTGAGCCACTGGTGCCCAGCTCTATTTATTTATTTTTGGTGCTGGTATTGGCACTTGAATTCAGTGCTTGACACTTCTGCTAAGCTTTTTGGCTTGTTTTCCACTCACAGTGCCAGCACTGTGTTCCTTGAGCCACTTTCAGTACCAGACTAAAAAAAAAAACTCTTTAAAAAGGGATTGGGAATGTGGCTTAGTGATAGAGTGCTTGGCTAGCAGGCATGAAGCCCTGGGTTCAATTCCTCAGAAAAAGCTGGAAGTGGCACTGTGGCTCAAGTGGTAGAATGCTAGCCTTGAGCAAAAGAAGTTCAGGGACAGTGCCCAGGACTGGCAAAACAAACAAACAAACAAAAAATCCAAACCCAACAAAACAAAACCAAAAACCAAAAACACCCCAAACCTCTTTAAGTCATACAAATAATACATTTCGAAACACCCTGCGCCCCTACCCCCCCAATCAACAAAACCTCCACATTGGCTTTTCAAAAGCCTTTTACCTGGAACAAACGCAGGTATACAGATATAGGAAATACCCCAGGTGGCTTGAATATGTATCATCCCTCTAAATATTTTAGCCTTCAGTGTAATTCACTTGCCCAGAGAGCTGCAGAGCATCGCTGAAAAAAACTAGCTTCTTAAATTTTTGCCACTGCCAGCTAACTCTAGAGGAATTAGTGAATCTATCTTTTGTTCAGATTCATCAGTATTGGCTGGGTGACCTCACATTTGCTAACTTCCATGCTTTGAGCTGACAGGCAGAGCTAGTCCTTGTTGATAACTTCTACAGCAGGAGTGAAAAAACGTGATATGCCTTTTTTTTTTCGGTTGTGGGGCTTGAAATCTGGGCCTGAGTGCTGTCCCTCAGCTCTTAAGCTCAAGGCTAGTGCTCTACCACTTGAGCCACAGTACCACTTCCGAATTTCCTGTGGTTTATTGGAGATAAGAGTTTCATGGAATTTCCTGCCCGGGCTGGCTTTGAACCGCGATCCTCAGATCTCAAGCTCTTGAATAGCTCGGATTGCAGGTGTGAGCCACCAGTGCCCGGCTGTGTTATGCCTATTATCTCACCTATTACCTAGTAACACACAAAATTGAAGTTATTTTTCTGAGCCATATAACTTTTCTAAAATTTTTTTTATGTTGTTGGGATTTTTATTGTATGTTTTTTTAATGTGAAAATGCCGTACAGAGGGGTTACAGTTATATGAGAAAGGTAATGGGTACATTTCCTGTTGAGCATTGTTAAAAATTTTGTTTTTATAAACCTAATTGGGGCCAGGTGCTAGTGGCTCAGCCTGTAATCCTAGCTACTCACTAGCAAACCGGAAGTGGTGCTGTGGCTTAAGTGGTAGAGCACTGGCCTTGAGCTGAAGAGAGCAGGGACAGTGCCCAAGCCCAGAGTTCAAGACCCATGATCGACAAAACAAAACTAAACCGAATTGGGTAAATAATTTGATTAAAATAGGAAATTGGGTCTAATTGGCATATTGAATTTTGTTTTCTTTTGATTTTGCTCTTTCATCCTAACTGTATATGAATTCTAAAAGATGTATGGATAGAAAGGCTTTGTTATGGGAATTTTACATTTTTATAATGTAATTAAGATTTATATGTATAGATTCTATACTTTATTTTTCATCATATTTAGCATTCTCTATCCTATAAATAAAATATTGCTGTCTTAGTTACAGGAACAAATTATTGCCACTTTAGAACAAAAATATACAATTATGTTTTAGAATGTGAATACTTGGTAGTGTTTTTTGTTATTGTTGTTTGCTTTTGTCAGCCACAGGGCTTGAACTCAGTGCTTAGGCACTATGATCCTTCAGCTGTTTTACTCAAGGTTAGTACTCTACTGTTTTGAGCCATAGCTCCACTTCCAGTTTCCTGGAAGTAAGAGTCTCATGGACTTTTCTGCTCTAGCTGGCTTTGAACTGAGATTCTCAGATCTCAGCCTCCTGAGTAGCTAGGAGTAAAGGTGTCAGCTACCAGCACTCTGCAAGGTATCTGTTTTCATTTTGGTCAGTCTATAAATTAATATTTAAGTGTTCTCTTGTAGTGTTTTGTTTTTGTTTTTGTTTTTTTGGTTGCTCATGTGGCTTGAATTCTGGGCCTGGGCACTGTCCCTGCGCTCCTCAGCTCAAGGCGAGCACTCTACCTCTTAAGCCACAGTGCCACTTCCAGCTTTTTTCTTTTTGCTTATGTGATGCTGAGGAATTGAACCCAGGGCCTCACGCATGCAAGGCAAGCACCCTACCACTGAGCCACCTTCCCAGCCCAGTGCCCAGCTTCTTGTAGTGTTTTTAATGGGGCTTGACAAAGGGACTGATAGTCATGTAAAAGAGGAAATGTATTACATATAAAATGTGAAGATTTTGAAAGTAGAAGCAACAGAGGAGTAAAGAGAAACTTGCCCTACTGGATATAAATGCTATCATAATTTCAAAAACGACATAGTACAGGAAAAGACAAATTATTAAGAATTGTGGATAAGTCCCCTGGCACTGGTGTATCTTGTCTGTAATCCTAGCTACTCAGGAGGCTAAGATCTGAGGATCCACAGTTCTAAGCCAGCTGTGGAAGTAAAGTCCAAGAGACTTTTATCTCCAATTAAGCACAAAAATGTCAGAAGTGGAGTTGTGGCTTAAGTGGTAGAGCACTATCCTTGAACAAAAGAAGCTCAGGGACAGTGCCCAGACCCTGAGTTCAGTACTCAGGACCAGCACCCCTCCCAAAAAAATGAATGAATACCAGCCATGTGCAGAAAGAGCTCAATGAGAATTTGAGTAACTGAGTTCCAGCCTGAGTACAAAACAACAACAGCAACAACAATAACAACAACAAAAATCCACCAAAAAACCAAACTGAATTAAACAACCAACAAATCCAAGTGCTATTAATTTTTTTTATTTTTACTTATTTTATTTTATTTTATATTATTTTGGTCCCATCGTGGGGCCTGAACTCTTGGCCTGGGCGATGTCCCTCAGCTCTTCAGCTCAAGGCTAGCGCTCTACCACTTGAGCCACAGCGCCACCTCTGGTTTTTTCTTTTTGCTTATGTGGTGCTGAGGAATAGAACCCAGGGCCTCAGGAATGCAAGGCAAGACTACCACTGAGCCACCTTCTCAGCCTCGGCTATTAATTTTTTTATGTACTATTTCCCATAGAAATTTGTAGAGAGCTCTGGTAGGTATGGCTCCCTACTCATCTGTTTAATAGTTTAATTTAATAGTTTATCATAGTAGTTTCAGGTTTATTTTTTGTTTGTGTTTTATGGCCAGTTGTGGGACTTGAACTCAGGGCCCAGGTGCTGTCTCTGAGCTCTTTTGCTCAAGGCTAGCACTCTACCACCTTGTGTGACAGTGCCACTTCTGATTTTCTGGTGGTTAATTGGGGATGTGACTTGCTCAGACTTTCCTGTCCAGGCTGGCTTCAAACTGGATCCTCAGATCTTAGCCACCCCACCCTCTGTCCAAGTAATTAGGATTGTAAGCAGGGACACCAGTGCTCTGCTAACTGTATCTCCACCCTCGCCTTTTTTTTTTCCCTTGGTATTTTCTTTTTTGGCACTGGGATTAAATCCAGGATGTTGCTCTTGCTAGGCAAGCACTTTGGCAATGAGCTACATCCTGGCTATATCCTGGCTAGAGTGAAAATCTTTTTTTTTTTTTTTTTTTTGGTCATGGGGCCTTAACTCTTGAGCTCTTCAGCTCAAGGCTAGTGCTCTACCACTTGAGCCATAAGCGCCACTTCCGGCTTTTTATGCTTAAGTGGTGCTGAGGAATCGAACCCAGGGCCTTATGCATGCAAGGCAAGCATTTCTACCACTGAGCCAACTCCTGTCCGAGAGTGTAAATCTTTTTTAAAATTTATTTTATTCACTGAGGACCTTGAGCTTGCTAGATGAGTCTTCTACCATTTTTTTTCCTCTTTAGGTTTTCAGACAAAGAGTTTTGGATTTTTTTCTTGGAGGCAGACCTTAGATCAGGATCTTCCTTTATATGGTCATTTACCTAATTGGGATTGCAGATGTTTGTTCTCACCATTTTTTTTTTTTTTGTCAGTCATGGGGCTTGAACTCTGGGCCTGGGCGCTGTCCCTCAGCTCTTCAGCTCTAGGCAAGCGCTCTACCACTTGAGCTACAGCGCCACTTCCGGCTTTCTGGTGGTTTATTGGAGATAGGAGTCTCACGGTCTCTCCTGCCCCAGCTGGCTTTGAATCGCGATCCTCAGATCTCAGCCTCCTGAGTTGCTAGGATTACAGGCGTGAGCCACCAGCGCCTGGCTGTTCTCACCGTTTTTTGCCTGGTGTTCTTGATCCAAGATTCTCCTGACTTTGCCTCCTGAGTAGTTTTACTTTATGCATTATATTATAGCCATATATTAAAGAACTTTTTTCTAAATGTAAAGGTTAAGACCCATTAGTTTACCAAATCTTAGTTACTTTTATTAAGCAAATAACATAGAGAGGCTTTTACTAATGATTGTAGTTCTATTTATGAATATAGTTATGTTACTAGAAGACCATTTGATTTTTTTTTTTTTAGTTCTTATGAATTATTTTTTCTCCATCCTATTTAGGTGGTTTCCTAGAAACATGATTGGTTGTTGGAGTTGATCTCACAGCCCAGTGAGGACGTCTGTACTGATAATGTCAAGTTCAGGATATCCTCCCAACCAAGGAGCATTCAGTATAGAACAAAGTCGTTATCCTCCCCATTCTGTTCAGTACACCTTTCCTAGTACCCGCCACCAGCAGGTAAGGAGCAAAATGCATACGTGTTTTGTATTTTATCTTTCTATTTAATGTTCATTTGTCAGAAATCAAATGTACTTATTTCTTTTTTTGGGGGGGGGGGGTCCAGTCGTGGGGCCTGAACTCTGGGCCTGGGCGCTGTCCATCAGCTCTTCAGCTCAAGGCTAGCGCTCTACCACTTGAGTTACAGCACCACTTCCGGCTTTTTTCTTTTTGCATATGTGGTGCTGAGGAATCGAACCCAGGGCCTCATGCATGCAAGGCAAGCGCTCTACCACTGAGCCACCTTCCCAGGCCCTGTACTTATTTCTTTATGTACTTTTTTCTTCATTATGAAAGATTGGAAATCAAAGTTTGGAATAATTATCTTCTTTTTATTTTTGATGGATTTTAGAGATTGAGCATGTTTCTGTTGTTTTTTTTTTGGGTGGGAGTGGGTGGGAGTACAGTAATTGATAGAAAAGAAGAAATTAAAGTTAAGCAGGGTGCTGGTAGCTCATGCCTGTAATTCTAGTTACTCTGGAGGCTGCAATCCAGAGGACCAAGATTTGAAGACACCCCCATCAGGAAAGTCCTTGAGACTTATTTCCAATTATCCACCAGAAAGTTGAAGTGAAGCTTTGGCTCAAGTGGTAGAATGCTGGCCTTGAGCAAAAAAATCTAAGGGACAGAGCCCAAGCCCCAGTATTGCTTAGAATTTCTAAGTTAAGACCTATATTTTGCATTCCATGTTCTGGTTGAGTTTTAAACTGGCCATATAACTTGGACTGAGTGATAGCTAGCAAAGGTAATTTTTGAACTGAGGGTCTGGGCACTATCCTTGAGCTTCTTTTTTTGCTCAAGGCTAGCACTCCTCCATTTGAGCCACAGCACCACTTTTGGCTTTTTCTGTTTATGTAGTGCTGTGGAATTGAACCCAGGGCTTCATCCACGCTGGGCAAGCACTCTAC